>NC_053437.1:35201041-35273028 GCF_007990345.1 Gossypium hirsutum
CTATAAGAACTCATCCATGGAGGTTTATTCATGAAGAGTTGATCGTGACTCTTATGAAGATACTTCCATTTCTTTCCAATGAAAAGTCTATTGTTCTGATTCTTTTGTATTATCGCCATTTTGTAATAAAGTTGAGAGAAGAAAAAGAGTGACGAGAGAAAAAGAAACCGAAAAAGAAACAAAAATTGAAAAAGAGAAAAATATTGGAGAAAGAAAAGAAAGAGTGCGAGAAACAAGTGTTGTTGAAAATGAAAAAGAATTGATGAGTGAAAGTGAGTTTTCAACAAACAAAGAGATTGTGGGAAAAGAACGAGAAGTTGAAAAAGAAACGAGTGGAAAAGATGAAAGTCAACAAGAAAAAGCGAGGAATGTTTTTACTAACCAATCTGCAAGTTGTCCTCGTATTGTTTCTTCTTTCCAGGTTTCTAGAGATTCAAATGACAAGTTTCAACTTCATTACCTTCCTGATGAGAGACGATTCCATTTGATCGAAAAAGGTAAGGTTCAAGCGCTTAAAGGTAAGCAAGGTAAGAAGTTTTTAGTCAATGAATCATGGCAATCAGGTTTGAAAGTTGTTGATAAAATTTCCGATAACTTAGTTTTAAAAAGATCTCCTTATTTTGATTTGGTTAATTGTTACTCACTATTTGTGGTTGATAAATTCGTTTTAAGTGGAGGCATGAAGAGTTGTTCACTCAATAAGTTTTGTGTTGAAAAATCTTTTGATTTTGTTTGATTAAATCCACAAATACAAAATCTGATCATGTTTGATAAAGAGCTTTCATGTGAAATGCTCAATCTGTTTGATCGTGATGGTAATGAAAATTTTTTAATTCTTAGTGTGAGATCTTCGTATATTTGCATGAGATTTGAGAGATTTGATTGTTTGAATTTATTTTTGCCTACATCTTCTTTATTTGGCATGTGTGATGTCTTGGTGAAAGTGAAGTTTTTGTTACGTTATGAAACGACCGATCAAAACCATGTTTTTAAACCCGGAGCCTTTATTCCTAAGTTGACGTCAAGCGAAGGTGAGTATCAAAATTGTATTTTGAATCAATGTGTTGACCCCTTCTATTTGCTTCAAGTTTTATCTTTATTTAGTTCGAAAACCAAACATGTGAATTTCGTTGGCTTGCCAAGTCAAAATCAAATTTTTGATTCTGGAGGTTGTTGTATATTGTTGCTTAATGGATTCGAACATGTGTTGCATGATTTTAACTTTAATGTGCTTCAAGTTCTTCATAAGTTACTAGCCACAAATTTTTCTGGTCAAACTGAAATGGCGAACAAAAACTTTGTCTTTGATCCCGGTGAATGCTGTTCCATATCATTGTTCAAGGGATTTGGACCATGGAATTCTAATTTTCGAAACTATAATCTTCAAATATCTTGTGAATCAGGTTTGTTTCCATTGAAGAAAAAGGTAATACCAATTTCTGTTTTTGATCCCGGCATTGATTCATATGTTGTTCTTTTGAGTTTATTTGCTCAAGTTGTGACTAAAATCTTGGAAAGTTCTTTTGTGTTTAACCTTCATTGTGTCACTAATTTGTTTTATTGTTTTGTAGGTGGCGTTGTTAGGTGGTACCCTCCTAAAGAGGGAGGGCATGCAAATAACCTACTTTCTTGTCGAGCCGTATATGATTCACACATTCTTGAAAGTGACTTTGTCAGGTTTATGACCAACGAGGTTTGTGACCTTGAGAGGTTTGTCGCGAGCAAATGGCCCGATTTGAGGACAAATCGTCTTCAAGAGGGAGGGTATGATGCGATCCCGGCCGCATCATGTTATGACACAACTCAATGCTACCGAGATTGGCCCAAACTCGAGGGGCCCAAGTGCAAAATGAAGTTTTTAATTTCAGTTTGTCAATTTGGTAACTGGAAAATAAGGACTTTGATTCATTAATTTTTAGTTATTTTAGTTTGTGTTTTTAATTATGTCATAGTTTGCACATCATTAATATGTGTTCTGCATTTAATAAAGTCATGCATTATGTAACTTTCATGTTAGTTAAGTTTGCATCATTAAATTAAGTCAAGTTAGTTTAATTATGTAACTTTCATGTTAGTTAAATTTGCATTTCAAAACCATGCATTTAAGCATCTTAGTTTAATAAATGAGTTGCTAGACATTTATTCAACTCATCTTAGTTTTAATTAATAAGTGTTTTTGTTGAACTTTATTTAATAAGTGTTGTTCTTAATTAATCTAGTTCCTAGGATTATTTATTGATGCATGAGTTAAGTTCATTTAATTATGCTTCTTTAATTAAACTAGTTGCTGGAATAATTATTGCATATATGTTTTAGTTCATTTATTTAAGTAAGTTTAATGTTTGTTATGATTAATAAATGTTTTCATTTGTTTAATAAACTCATTTTAATGTGTTTATTGCAGGTGACTTTTTAGCTTATAGTGGTTACAATTCAAGGCTGTTACACATTTAATTAAGTGGTTGTTCAAGTTCTTTTGAGTTACAATTAAAGGGGCTGTTATAAAGGGAGCTTAAAATCATTAAAGGAGTTTTTAAAGAGCATTTTATGCCCTTTAAAATTCAGCAGCAAATCTTCCACTTCCAGCCGTTTTTGGAGCTTTCAAGAGAAATTAATCAAGCCTTTGAATGTCATTAAAGAGCTGGTTAAAAGATGGTGTCTATTCAACTAGCCAAGGACAACTCAAGAGTCATTTTCTAAGCCATTAAAGACATTCAAATCAGCTGAATTAAAGTGATTTTATGGAAGGAGTTATTTGGTTCAAAGAATAAGAAAAGACATCAGTTTTTATGGCACATTAAGTGGATGTTTTTGACCATTCGGTTACCTTGTTTTAGCATTATAAATAGATGTAATCAGCCATAGAGAAGGAGAACTTTTTGCTGAATATAGATGAAATATTTGAATTGTGAGCTATCCAATTCTCTTTGTTCTTTCGGAATTGATTTGACTTATCAAGCATAGCTTGTGGCGTCCATCTTTTCTTTGTTGCTGAACTTATCACCTTTGGTGTGGCGTTCAATATACCTTTGGTTCCTATCATAGTTGATAGTGGGTCAAGGTTCCTTTTCTGTTTCCTTTAACCGAAAACACCTAAAGACCATTTTGAGATTTGGGTCAACAATTCGTTATTGTTGGTTCATTTTTGGTCTTAGCCAACTAATTTGTTATTGTTTCCTCTTTATTTTGTTTATTACCTTTGTTTGAAGTCATTATCTCTATTTTGTTTCATTTTAAAACCGAAACGAATCCATCCTTACTTAATTCACGATTGGGCAACACATACGACTCAAAACATCACGAGACGAGTTCGTATCAATGAGTTAGTTATTGAACTTTATTAAATAAGATGCTTCTTAATTGATCTCCTAGGATTATTTATTGATGCATAAATTAAGTTCTTTAAATTATGCTTCTTTAATTAAACTAGTTGCTGGAATAATTATTGCATATATGTTTTAGTTCATTTATTTAAGTAAGTTTAATATGTGTTATGATTAATAAGTGTTTTAATGTGTTTAATAAACTCATTTTAATGTGTTTATTGCAGGTGACTTTTTAGCTTATAGTGGTTACAATTCAAGGCTGTTACACATTTAATAAGTAGCTGTTCAAGTTCTTTTGAGTTACAATTAAAGGGGCTGTTAAAAAAAGGAGCTTAAAGATCATTAAAAGGAGTTTTTAAAGAGCATTTTATGCCCTTTAAAATTCAGCAGCAACTCTTCCACTTCCAGTCATTTTTGGAGCTTTCAGGAGAAATTAATCAAACCTTTGAATGTCATTAAGGAGCAGGTTAAAAGATGGTGTCTATTCAGCTAGCCAAGGACAACTCAAAAGACATTTTTAAGACATTAAAGACATTCAAATCAGCTGAATTGAAATGATTTTATGGAAGGAGTTATTTGGTTCAAAGCATAAGAAAAGACATCAGTTTTTATGGCACATTAAGTGGATGTTTTTTTTTTGACCATTCGGTTACCTTGTTCTAGCATTATAAATAGTTGTAATCAGCCTTAGAGAGGGGATTTTTGCTGAATATAGATGTTATATTTGAATTGTGAGCTATCCAATTCTCTTTGTTCTTACGGAATTGATTTGACTTATCAAGTATAGCTTGTGGCGTCCATCTTTTCTTTGTTTACCGAACTTATCACCTTTGGTGTGGCGTTCAATATACCTTTGGTTCCTATCATAGTTGATAGTGGATCAAGGTTTCTTGCTGTTTCTTTAAACCGTTAAACACCTAAGCACCATTTTGAGATTCGGGTCAACATTTCCCTTATTTGTTGGTTCATTCTCGGTCGTATCCAATTAATTTGTTATTGTTTCCTATCTATTTTGTTTATTACCTTCGTTTGAAGCCATTATGATACGGCCACGCCTTGGGCACACTTTTGGACCAGCTCCTTAAGCATTGTTTGCAAATCCATGCAAGCTAAATTAGTTCAATTCCTTCTCATTGAGCTCTGTTTAGCTTGTTTCCAGCTCACTCGAGCTCAAGTCAACTCATTCAAGCTCAATTCAGCTCAACCTTAACCTAATGAGCTTTTTTTTAGCTTTCTTTAGCTTGCATTTATTTTCCTGAAATAAATCATTTAATTTGTCTTTAGTTGAATTAGTTGTTTATTTTAAGTTAATTAATTTGTTAAATCTGGACAAATAATTAATTAAGTGTTTTAATTATATCTAAATTAAATACTTAATTAATTATGATGTTTTAAATATGTATGAAATTGTTAATATGTATGGCCAAATTTAATGTGCAAATTATTGAGTTCATATGCTGCTAATTTAATGTGTTTGAAATGCATTTAACTTGCTGATTTAATTTGCTGCAGGTTCATGAACGGATTGGTGCAATGTATGGGAGTGTGCATGCACAATTGAGGTTCAATGGATGGCATTTAAAGGAGCACATGCATTTGGGACGTTCATGCAAGAGGGAGTTGCTGAAAGTTCATGTATTTGAAGATTCATGGATCATATTTATGGGGGAAAATTACATGGGACGTTTCATGCATGATTCATGCATTTTCAAGATGACCATTCAAGTATTTTAGGCACATTAATGCCTCATTCAGCCAAGGGAAATGTAGGATCATTAAAGAGCTGCACATTCATGGAATTATGGAGATTCTTCAAGGCTAAGGAAGCATGAATGCATCAAGTGAAGCATCATGATGGTTCGGCCAATTCATGTACCATCTTCAAGCATGAACTGAATTTTAATGCTATTTGTGTGAACATGTTAAATACTTGTGTGAACAGAATTTAAGTTAGTGTGAACAACATAGATGCCGAATATCAATAGGCATTTTAGGCTTATAAATAGCTTACTTGTTTATTGTAAAAGGTTACAGAATTTGATTATTGAAAACTTGATTGTGAGGTTTCCTCCTATCCTATTTTGTACGAGTCTCGTTCTGACTTATCTAGCTCGCTAGTGGCGTCAACCCGACTTCTTGAACTTATCACCATCCTGGTGTGGCGTTCATCGACCTTTTTATACCTTTGGTTCCTACCTTTCTATAGGTAACGGGTCAAGGTCCATCTTCGACAATCCATTAAACCCACCTTAAGCAATATAAGTCCCGGGGCAATACTTCATATAGTATTGAATCGTTCTTCGCTTGAGTTCTATTTTTCCATTCCATTTTAACTATTAAATTATAAACAATATTTCTTTATTTCACCGAGCCTATCAAACATCTATCCAAACCATCTTTTGAACCCATTTTCTTAACTTTCGCTATAAAAAAATCATCTAACTCCATCTATCTACAAAATCGAACAAACTTCTCGTCGACGATCGGGCAATCAAGTGAATCGACTCAATCAACTGAGCCGGATCACATCATTTGGTATCAGAGCTACTAAAACGAGAAATGCCGACATTCGTATCAAGCTCGGAGTAGGTTCGTAATGTAAAAAAAAGTCAAAAAAAATCAAAAAAAAATTTTGAGTTGGAATTTAATTTTTTTTTCTCTTCCTTGTATTTACCTTACTATTGTATTGGAGTATAAAAAAATCGAAATTCAAAAAAAAAAAGAAGTGAGCAAAAAAAAAAGAAAAAAAAAGTAAAAAAAAAACAAAAAAAAGTGAAAAGTCTTGTGAGTTTTATTTTCATCTCTTATTACTCCGATCACCAAGTTTCCCTTCCTACCATTATTTACCCATCCCAACGCCACACTTTAAACCAATTTTCTTCTTTATTCAGCCTACCCTACACCCGACATTATCCCTTGTAACCAATTTGAAACCGACCCTCAAGCAGCAAATTAAGTCTACCGAGACAAATCACGAAATTGTGAGAAGAGGTTGAGTGGAAAAAGGCACGAGTGAAATTACATCAAAGAAAAAGCCAAAATTTGAATGTAAACACGAGTGCGAGTGAAAATCATTATTTCCTTTTCGAGTGAATTTGTGAGGTTTGTGGTAAGGTATTTATTTTCTTTATTATTTTTTTCTAACATCTTCTTGTCATTACTTAATCATGTCTCGAGAAACATTTCCTGAATCAGAATTCCAATATTTGATGCAAGAGATGCGTAGAATGGTGAAATCAAAATTTGATAAATTGCATGATCGATTGGATCGAGTGGAGGAAAGAGCCCGATGGAAGCCAAACTCACCAGGTGAAGAGACGGAGACAAGATCATCACGAAGGCACACATCCATTGATTTTTTGGGAAGAGATTCATACCATGATTCTTATTCAACGAGGAACTCAAGACGAAGCAAAGCAAGTTTTGAGTTTAAAGCTTTCCGAGGTGACGAACGAGAAATCACAAGTAGTCTTTCGTATGCACCGAGGTATTCGTCCGCCAAGAATCAATCTCGAAGAGGTGATCATTTTTTGTACGAAAGTCGTTCCAATTATACCCAACGAGAGTCATTTCGTGCTGATTCATTTGTAACATCTCCATTCTATAATGAAAGAGCGAGGCAAAAAGAAAAAGAAATAAGAAGAAAGGAAAGACAAGAAATGTTGATGAGAGAAAATGAGCATATATGGAATGAAATCGAGAGACGAAAAAAAGAAATGAAAGAAAAGGAACAAGAAATTGAAAAAGAGAGTGAGATTGAAGAAAGAAACGAGAGTGTAAAAGAAACGAGTGTCATGGAAAAAGAAATTGAGATTGAAAAAGGATGTGAAAAGAGAAAGAAATCGAAAAAGAAATTGAGATTGAACAAAAGTGTGAGGAAAAGAGAAAATTGAAAAAGAAAGAAAAGACAATGAGTTAGAAAAACAAACGAGAGAAAAAGAGGCAAGCAAGAAAAAGTAAGGAATCTGTTTACTAAACCACATGAGAATTTGTCTTGTTTTGTTTCCTCTTTTCAGGTCTCCGGAAGGCCAAGTGACGATAATTTTCAACTCCAATACCTCTCGAAGGAGAGAAGGTTCATTTGGCTGAAAAAGGTAATGTTCTCAACGATCCTAGTTCGCCTATGCCAAAAGGTAAGCAAGGTATGAATGTTAAAAATTTTAAAGCACTTCTGCCTTACTCGATTGTTGATGGACACACTGTTGATGATTTGGTCTTTAGAAAGAATCTAAACTTTGACGTGGCTATTTGTCATTCTTTGATTGATGATGATCCATTTGTTTTGTCTAATGATAAGAAGATTCTTGCATTTGAAAAATATCATTTTGATGGTATTGGTTGTTTATCTTTAACTTGCAATGGAATGCATATTTTGGATGCGCAAGATGAAAGTCCGTATATGATGTGATCCGGCCCAGGTTAATCGAGTCGTTTCACAAAGTTGCCCGATCGTCGACGAGAAGTTCGTTCGAAATTGTTTTAAGATGAAGATTGTTTTCAGTTTAAGCGGAAGACTTTTAAAAGGGTTCAAAAGATAGGCTAAATTCGGATATTTTGTAGGTTCGGTTTAATAAGAAAAGAAATAAAGTTTATATTTAATAAATAGGATGGAGATGAAAAAAAATGAACTTAAGTATTAAGAACGATTCAATACTATGTAAAGTATTGCCCCGGGACTTATATTGCTTAAGGTGAAATTTGTGGAAGGATAGAAGCGGACCTTGACCCGTTACCTATATGGAGGTAAGAACCAAAGGTATAGGAAGATGGTTGAACGCCACACCGATTCGGTGATAAGTTCAATGGAGTTCGGATTGACACCACTAGCAAGCTAGATAAGTCGCTTCGAGACTCGAACGAAAGAAGAGAGGAGGTAACCTCACAAGAACAATAGTTCATTCAAAAATTTGACAAAAAGTCCTTTACAATTGAAAATAACCAACTATTTATACTAGTATCTTATGCTAGCCGAATAGTCCATTCATGAACTTAACAATTAAGTAATGTACCTAATTAAAACATGAAACTTCTAGAAAAATGTCCAATGATGTTCTTGTCCATGTTCGGCCGAATGGGAGGTGAGTGGTTAGCTTCATGAATATGCATTGATGTACTTGGATAAATGTTCTTCATGCATGCATGGCTAGATTCGGCTAACTCCTTTAATGGAGCCTTTAATTCATGTTGTTTCACCATGAGTGGCTTAATTAAATGAAGCTTCATGAAGGATCAAACTTGGTGTGAACAAGGAGCTTGAGTAGACTCTTGTGTGTGAACATCCAACTGAATGGACATCATGGTGTGAACACAAGGTGTGAACACATGATCAATACATGAACCGTCCAATGCATGGTCCATCATTAATTTGATCCATGAATCTTCAAATACATGAATGACCATCATGAACATGCAAATGCCTCTTGATTGCCGTCCATTGAACCTTTCTATGCATGCACCTTGCATTAATTCCTTACATGCATGTGCCGTCCAAAGGGATGTACCTTCACATTCATTGAATCTACATGCATGAATCTGCCCAATGTATCTTCAAATTTGGGTGCACCTACATAAGACAAATGAACTTAATTAAAACATAATGTGAACATCCTAATTAACATTGAGACAACTTAAATATTAACAAATCATAACACATAAATTCGGCTGGACAAATTTAAAACATGTAATAATTTAGACAAATTAAATGACATCTAGACACCTTTAATTCAGCCAAATCAAGACATATTAAACACTTGTAATAAATTAAGACATATTTAAAAGCTGTAATGAAACTTATTTACATGCTTATTTAAATGGTCTAAAACTCCAGCAAATAAAATTAATTTAGCTAAAAGCTAATAATGAGCTGAATTGAATTTAAACCAAGCTCAAACGAGCTGAATTAAGCTCATGTGAGCTAAAATAAAATTCGGTGAGCTGAACCAAGCTAAATGGAGCTTGAGGAGCTGAATTCAAGCTGAAATCAAGGGCATCCTTGACCAGGGTCATATCATTCCCCCCTTCTTTAGAACGACTTGTCCTCAAGTCGAGCCATTGGTTCACTCGATCGCAGCAACTTTTACTTAGCTTTCCTCGGTCGAACGGGATGGATTGGAATTGGGACAACTGAAAGGAATAACCATGAGTTAACAAAAATGGTTTCAAATAAATTTGTAATCCAAATGCAAGCAAAATAGAATAAGAAAATCCCCTGGGAGTGGACGGATGCAAAACAACATGTTCACAACCATGCAAACAAACTAATGTACTCGTTAATGCCTCGTCAATTATTCGAAACGAAAATGAACATGTTCTAAGGCAATCAAATGTCTCAAATCGTTTCCACAAGTCATAACCAATATGTGAATAACGAATCAATTCAACAAAACAATCTTTGGCACCACCTAAAGAGAACAACGATGTTTCAAAAAGTTCATGAGCCTTACCTTTAAAAGTAGTAAAACAAAGATCATTTTAAATAAAGCTGAACAGTTAAACACATCACAATTTAAATTCCTTGCAACAACCAATTCTTCAACAAAAATTTATTACCAACCGAATAGGGCAGAGAAATTTTAAAGTTATCGTAAATCATACCTTGTTTACCTCGAGGGATGGAAAAACAAGGATCATTTTTACCTTTGTCAATCATCATAAATCTTCTCTCCTCGGAAATGTAGTCTAGTCGAATCTCTGTGGCTGAATTATCCTTAACGAAATGAAATGCGAACTTCAAATACAACCACAAAAATGGATTAAGGAATGAATTTAAATTGAAATCAAATTTTTCATACCTCAGTTCCTTATTCAACACCCCATTATCAAAACAATAGAAATTGTTCACACAAAATTGATGAAGCTTGACTTTCCCATAAAACGAACCAAAATAGATTCCGGGTTTAAAAACTTGATTTTGAGTATTCATGCCAAAATGTAGCAAAAATTTCATTAAACCAAACACGTTAAACCAATGGGATTTTTGCATACACAGGGACAAACAATTAAAACTTTTACATTCATCAATTCATACTTGCACAAATTCATGGATTTGTCACATGACAATAATGGATGCACAAAATTATCATATTTGAAAAATTGAATCGCTTTTCGTGAAAACCCGACATCATGCAAAACCAAATCTTTAGTTTGTCGTTCGTACCGAACAACATCAACCACATTCAAAGAATAGAAATTAATCGAATGAAAATAAGAGAATTTTTTTAAAACAAAGTCATTTTCAACAACTTTCAAACTTGATGGCCATGACTCGGTTTTTAAAACTTCCTTACCTCGCTTACCTTCAAGCTCGTGTGGTTTGATTTCAACTTCATCCTTACCTTTTTTGGTCATGCAAAAACGTCGCTCGTTAGGAAGATATTGAAGTTGATATTCGTCACAAAGATTTGTCGAAACCTGAAAAGAAGGAACAGAACAAAAACAAACATCACGGGGGTTAGTTAAAATTTCGTTCTCCTTTTCTTGTTCTCGCTCACTATCTTCATTTTCTCTCGTTTCTTCTTCAACATCTTTTTCTTTTTCAATTTTTTCTCAATCTCAATTTCTTTTTCAATTTTCTTTTCTTCATTTTCTTTTTCACTCACTATTTTGATTTCTTTTTCTTTTTCACTACAATGTGTGGATGACACGAAAGAATCAAAGAGATAATCATTTGGCTCAAAGAAAGAGAAAATATTTTCATAAGCTTCTCGTCCATTTCTTCGAGAACAATCCTTTGGGAAGGACTTCTTTGAAGCATACGAGGAATAGCTCGTCCTTTCTCTCTCATCTCGAGTGATTTTTGACTCGAAGTTTTCTTCTCGCGGTCTCGAAAGCCTTGTTGAATAGGAGTCTTGATATGTGTCTCTTCTCGAATAATGTCGTCGTGATGAACTTAACTCTATTTCTCGACTCGGTGGAGTTTGCTTCCGTCGGGCTTTTTCCTCCACTCGGTCCAAACGTCTTTTTAATGGGCTTAGTTTTTCCTCCAATATTCGGCCCATCTCGTTCACCAAGTATTGAAATTCATCGGTAGAGAATTCTTCTTGAGACATGATTCAAGAAAATTTTCGAAAATCGAAAGATAGAATAAATAGTAAATAGACCTCACCAATTCAAAATCCTCACCGATCTCTCACAAAGAAATAATGATTTTCACTCGCACTCGTGTTTACACTCTTCTAGGCTTTTTCTTTGATGTAAAACACACGTGCCTTTTACCTCTCGACCTCGTCTCACAATTTCGTAATTCGTCTCGATAGACTTAATTTGCTGCTTGAGGGTCGGTTTCAAAATAGGTTACAAAGGAATGATGTGGGTGTAAGGTAGGCTAAACAAAATAAAATCAAGGCTAAGTGTGGCGTTGGGATGGGTAAATAATGGTAGGAAGGGAAACTTGATGATCGGAACAAATAAGAGAGAAAAAATAAAAATAAAAACTCGCAAGACTTTTCACTTTTTTTTAACTTGATTTTTTTTTGGTCACCTTTTTTTTTGCTCGATTTTTTTTTCACTTTTTTTTTTGAATTTTTTTTTTTCAATCAATTTTTTTTTCGAAATTTTCTTATTTTTTTTGTTACTCCAATACAATAGTAAGCTAAATACAAGGGAAAAAATTAAATTACAACTCAAAATTTTTTTTTGATTTTTTTTCACGTTTCGAACCTACTTGCGGCCTAATACGAACATCGGTACTCCTCGTTTTAGTAGCTCTGATACCAAATGATGTGATCCGGCCCAGGTTAATCGAGTCGTTTCACAAAGTTGCCCAATCGTCGACGAGAAGTTCGTTCGAAATTGTTTTAAGATGAAGATTGTTTTTAGTTTAAGCGGAAGACTTTTAAAAGGGTTCAAAAGATAGGCTAAATTCGGATATTTTGTAGGTTCGGTTTAATAAGAAAAGAAATAAAGTTTATATTTAATAAATAGGATGGAGATGAAAAAAAATGAACTTAAGTATTAAGAACGATTCAATACTATGTAAAGTATTACCCCGGGACTTATATTGCTTAAGGTGAAATTTGTGGAAGGATAGAAGCGGACCTTGACCCGTTACCTATATGGAGGTAAGAACCAAAGGTATAGGAAGATGGTTGAACGCCACACCGATTCGGTGATAAGTTCAATGGAGTTCGGATTGACACCACTAGCAAGCTAGATAAGTCGCTTCGAGACTCGAACGAAAGAAGAGAGGAGGTAACCTCACAAGAACAATAGTTCATTCAAAAATTTGACAAAAAGTCCTTTACAATTGAAAATAACCAACTATTTATACTAGTATCTTATGCTAGCCGAATAGTCCATTCATGAACTTAACAATTAAGTAATGTACCTAATTAAAACATGAAACTTCTAGAAAAATGTCCAATGATGTTCTTGTCCATGTTCGGCCGAATGGGAGGTGAGTGGTTAGCTTCATGAATATGCATTGATGTACTTGGATAAATGTTCTTCATGCATGCATGGCTAGATTCGGCTAACTCCTTTAATGGAGCCTTTAATTCATGTTGTTTCACCATGAGTGGCTTAATTAAATGAAGCTTCATGAAGGATCAAACTTGGTGTGAACAAGGAGCTTGAGTAGACTCTTGTGTGTGAACATCCAACTGAATGGACATCATGGTGTGAACACAAGGTGTGAACACATGATCAATACATGAACCGTCCAATGCATGGTCCATCATTAATTTGATCCATGAATCTTCAAATACATGAATGACCATCATGAACATGCAAATGCCTCTTGATTGCCGTCCATTGAACCTTTCTATGCATGCACCTTGCATTAATTCCTTACATGCATGTGCCGTCCAAAGGGATGTACCTTCACATTCATTGAATCTACATGTGATGTGATCCGGCTCGGTTGATTGAGTCGATTCACTTGATTGCCCGATCGTCGACGAGAAGTTCGTTCGAAATTGTTTTAAGATGAAGATTGTTTTCAGTTTAAGCGGAAGACTTTTAAAAGGGTTCAAAAGATAGGCTAAATTCGGATATTTTGTAGGTTCGGTTTAATAAAAAAAAATAAAGTTTATATTTAATAAATAGGATGGAGATGAAAAAAATGAACTTAAGTATTAAGAACGATTCAATACTATGTAAAGTATTGCCCCGAGTCTTATATTGCTTAAGGTGAATTTTGATGAAGGATAGAAGCGGACCTTGACCCGTTACCTATATGGAGGTAAGAACCAAAGGTATAGGAAGATGGTTGAACGCCACACCGATTCGGTGATAAGTTCAATGGAGTTCGGATTGACACCACTAGCAAGCTAGATAAGTCGCTTCGAGACTCGAACGAAAGAAGAGAGGAGGTAACCTCACAAGAACAAAAGTTCTATTAAGTTTAATTGATCAAATTCTGTAACCTTTTACAATAAACAAGTAAGCTATTTATAAGCCTAAAATGCCTATTGATATTCGGCATCTATGTTGTTCACACTAACTTAAATTCTGTTCACACAGGTATTTAACATGTTCACACAAATAGCATTAAAATCCAGTTCATGCTTGAAGATGGTACATGAATTGGCCGAACCATCATGATGCTTCACTTGATGCATTCATGCATCCTTAGCCTTGAAGAATCTCCATAATTCCATGAATGTGCAGCTCTTTAATGATCCTACATCTCCCTTGGCTGAATGAGGCATTAATGTGCCTAAAATACTTGAATGGTCATCTTGAAAATGCATGAATCATGCATGAAACGTCCCATGTATTTTCCCCCCATAAATATGATCCATGAATCTTCAAATACATGAACTTTTAGCAACTCCCTCTTGCATGAACGTCCCAAATGCATGTGCTCCTTTAAATGCCATCCATTGAACTTCAATTGTGCATGCACACTCCCATACATTGAACCTATCATGCATGAACCTTGTTTAATTACTCTCCAAATTCAGCTCACCTACAAAAACACATGAACCAAAATTAAATCACATAAAATTTAGCTGAACAAACATTAATATAATTTAGACACACTAATTAAACATAAATTAAATTAGACAAATTTAATAAAGTCTTAACAAGACATATTAAATTCGGCCAAGACACATTTAAAACATGTAATAAGTCAAAACATAATTATGAGCTGTAGTAATTTAAGCTAAATTAATAAATTACTTAATTTATTCAGACATTAAAATAAATGAGTTGAAATAAACTTATGCCAAGCTCAAACGAGCTAAAGTAAGCTAAATTAAGCTCATGTGAGCTAAATCGAGCTGGGAAAAACTAAGATTGAGCTTGTTGAGCTGAGATTGAGCTTCATCTTGCACTTGGGGCCCTCGTGTTTAGGCCAATCATGATAGCAACGAGTGGTGCCACAACATGATGCGATTGAGATCACATCATACCCTCCCTCTTGAAGACGATTTGTCCTCAAATCGGGCCATTTTCTCAAAAAAAATTTTACATCGTCACCAGCCCCTTTGTCGATGGAGTTGACATAGTTGCTCCCAAAAACCTGCAAATCAGACATGCCTTGAGTAGGACACAATTTATGTTTATACCCTCCCTCTTTAGGAGGGAACCACTTCGAAGTGTCACCTACACAAAAATTAAATAGATTAGTGACACCATGGTTTATAAGTTCAAAAGGTCTTCTTAAGATCTTATGCAAAAATTACACCAATGTCTGAATAAATTAAGATACCAAATGATGTGATCCGGCTCGGTTGATTGAGTCGATTCACTTGATTGCCCGATCGTCGACGAGAAGTTCGTTCGAAATTGTTTTAAGATGAAGATTGTTTTCAGTTTAAGCGGAAGACTTTTAAAAGGGTTCAAAAGATAGGCTAAATTCGGATATTTTGTAGGTTCGGTTTAATAAAAAAAAATAAAGTTTATATTTAATAAATAGGATGGAGATGAAAAAAATGAACTTAAGTATTAAGAACGATTCAATACTATGTAAAGTATTGCCCCGAGTCTTATATTGCTTAAGGTGAATTTTGATGAAGGATAGAAGCGGACCTTGACCCGTTACCTATATGGAGGTAAGAACCAAAGGTATAGGAAGATGGTTGAACGCCACACCGATTCGGTGATAAGTTCAATGGAGTTCGGATTGACACCAATGAACCAGTGTCGGGATCAAAAATAAAAACCGTTCTTACCTTTTTCTCCAATGGACACAAACCTAAATCACAAGTCAGTCGAAAAGCATAATCTCGAAAATCAAAATTGCAAAATCCAAACCCTTTTAACAAGAACAAAGAATAATAATCTCCGGGGTCAAAAACAAAGCTTCCTCTTGCTTGGCTTGACGTTAACTTAGGAATGTATATCCCGGGTTTAAAAACGTGATTTTCATTGATCGTTTTGCAACGCAACAAAAATTTCTTCTTCACCAAGACTTCACACATGTCAAGCAAATAGGAGTTAGGCATACATACATTTGAGCAATCAAACCCTTCATATTTCATTCGCACACGTAAACAAGAAAAGTTCACACCACAATTTAGATAATTCACATGATCATCACAAACACACAGATTAGATGTCAACTTTCATCACACAATCCCAAATTTTGTTCGGGCTTACCTTGACTTACTTCTTGATCAATCTTGACAATGATAGGCTCATGAGCAGAAAGATATTTCACATTACTATGTAAAACACATTTATCAACAATCAAATTATGATTTCCAATCAGATCAAGATGAAAAACTTTCTCACAAACTAAGTCTTTGCTAATCTCGTCATCAAGAATCAAGTAAGATTGGGAAGACTCAAATACAGTAGATCCCTTACATGGCTTACCTTTAAGCACTTGTGGACTAGGGTCATCTACGATCTTACCTTTCTCGACTAATCGAAATCGTTTCTCCTTAGAAAAATATTGAAGTTGAAATTGATCGATGGGATTTTGAGAAACCTGAAAAGTAGAAACAAAACAAGGAAAATTCATAGGATGGTTAGTAACAACACTCCTTTCTTCTTCACTCTCGTTTCTTCCTTCAATCTCACTCTCTTTTCGGTTTCCTTTTCTTTTTCGCACTCGTTTTTATTCTCAATCTCATTTTCAATTTCTTTTCTATCTCACACTCATCTTCTTTTTCTTTCATTTCTTTTCTTTTCATTTTCTCGCTCACACTCTTTTTCTTTTTCACATGATGTTTCGATTTCATTACAAAAGTATAAATCATCAAAAGAGAAACCTTTTGTTGAGAATAAGAAAAGGGTTCTTCACACAAATGGCAATCTTCTCTTTGTGATAGATCTTCCGTAGCCGAGTACTTTGACACTCTTGAAGCACGTTCGCCTCTTCGTAAATAATCCTTTGTAGATGAATAAATTGAGGCACTTGTAGAGACACGTTTACTTTTTCGTTTATCATCTCGGAAGGACTCAAACTCGGAGTTTGCTACTCTTGGTCTCGAACGCCTTGTTGAATAAACGTCTTGATAAGAGTTTCTTGTCGAGTAGTGTCGTCGGGATGATCTTAACTCCGTCTCATGACTCGATGAAATTTGCTTTTGTTGGGCTCTTGTCTCTATTCGATCCAATCTATCATGCAATTTATCAAAATTTGATTTCACAATTCTACGTATCTCTTGCTTCAAATATTGGAAATCTGATTCGGAAAATTCTTGTGACATTTTTTTTTTAAAAAATGATTAAAATAAAATAGAAAGTAAATACCTCACCACAAAAATCTCACGTTTCACTCACAATGAAAATTGGATAACACTCCACTCGTGTTTACACTCTTAATGGCTTTTTCTTTGATGTAAAACACACGTGCCTTTTACCTCTCGACCTCGTCTCACAATTTCGTAATTCGTCTCGATAGACTTAATTTGCTACTTGAGGGTCGGTTTCAAAATAGGTTACAAAGGAATGATGTGGGTGTAGGGTAGGCTAAACAAAATAAAATCAAGGCTAAGTGTGGCGTTGGGATGGGTAAATAATGCTAGGAAGGGAAACTTGATGATCGGAGCAAATAAGAGAGAAAAAAATAAAAACTCGCAAGACTTTTCACTTTTTTTTTAACTTGATTTTTTTGGTCACCTTTTTTTTTGCTCGATTTTTTTTCACTTTTTTTTTTGAATTTTTTTTCAATCAATTTTTTTTCGAATTTTTTTTTGATTTTTTTTGTTACTCCAATACAATAGTAAGATAAATACAAGGGAAAAAAATTAAATTACAACTCAATTGTTTTTTTGATTTTTTTTTCACGTTTCGAACCTACTTGCGGCCTTATTACGAACGTCGGCGCTCCTCGTTTTAGTAGCTCTGATACCAAATGATGTGATCCGGCTCGGTTGATTGAGTCGATTCACTTGATTGCCCGATCGTCGACGAGAAGTTCGTTCGAAATTGTTTTAAGATGAAGATTGTTTTCAGTTTAAGCGGAAGACTTTTAAAAGGGTTCAAAAGATAGGCTAAATTCGGATATTTTGTAGGTTCGGTTTAATAAAAAAAAAATAAAGTTTATATTTAATAAATAGGATGGAGATGAAAAAAATGAACTTAAGTATTAAGAACGATTCAATACTATGTAAAGTATTGCCCCGAGTCTTATATTGCTTAAGGTGAATTTTGATGAAGGATAGAAGCGGACCTTGACCCGTTACCTATATGGAGGTAAGAACCAAAGGTATAGGAAGATGGTTGAACGCCACACCGATTCGGTGATAAGTTCAATGGAGTTCGGATTGACACCACTAGCAAGCTAGATAAGTCGCTTCGAGACTCGAACGAAAGAAGAGAGGAGGTAACCTCACAAGAACAAAAGTTCTATTAAGTTTAATTGATCAAATTCTGTAACCTTTTACAATAAACAAGTAAGCTATTTATAAGCCTAAAATGCCTATTGATATTCGGCATCTATGTTGTTCACACTAACTTAAATTCTGTTCACACAGGTATTTAACATGTTCACACAAATAGCATTAAAATCCAGTTCATGCTTGAAGATGGTACATGAATTGGCCGAACCATCATGATGCTTCACTTGATGCATTCATGCATCCTTAGCCTTGAAGAATCTCCATAATTCCATGAATGTGCAGCTCTTTAATGATCCTACATCTCCCTTGGCTGAATGAGGCATTAATGTGCCTAAAATACTTGAATGGTCATCTTGAAAATGCATGAATCATGCATGAAACGTCCCATGTATTTTCCCCCATAAATATGATCCATGAATCTTCAAATACATGAACTTTTAGCAACTCCCTCTTGCATGAACGTCCCAAATGCATGTGCTCCTTTAAATGCCATCCATTGAACCTCAATTGTGCATGCACACTCCCATACATTGAACCTATCATGCATGAACCTTGTTTAATTACTCTCCAAATTCAGCTCACCTACAAAAACACATGAACCAAAATTAAATCACATAAAATTTAGCTGAACAAACATTAATATAATTTAGACACACTAATTAAACATAAATTAAATTAGACAAATTTAATAAAGTCTTAACAAGACATATTAAATTCGGCCAAGACACATTTAAACATGTAATAAGTCAAAACATAATTATGAGCTGTAGTAATTTAAGCTAAATTAATAAATTACTTAATTTATTCAGACATTAAAATAAATGAGTTGAAATAAACTTATGCCAAGCTCAAACGAGCTAAAGTAAGCTAAATTAAGCTCATGTGAGCTAAATCGAGCTGGGAAAAACTAAGATTGAGCTTGTTGAGCTGAGATTGAGCTTCATCTTGCACTTGGGGCCCTCGTGTTTAGGCCAATCATGATAGCAACGAGTGGTGCCACAACATGATGCGATTGAGATCACATCAACATGCATGAATCTGCCCAATGTATCTTCAAATTTGGGTGCACCTACATAAGACAAATGAACTTAATTAAAACATAATGTGAACATCCTAATTAACATTGAGACAACTTAAATATTAACAAATCATAACACATAAATTCGGCTGGACAAATTTAAAACATGTAATAATTTAGACAAATTAAATGACATCTAGACACCTTTAATTCAGCCAAATCAAGACATATTAAACACTTGTAATAAATTAAGACATATTTAAAAGCTGTAATGAAACTTATTTACATGCTTATTTAAATGGTCTAAAACTCCAGCAAATAAAATTAATTTAGCTAAAAGCTAATAATGAGCTGAATTGAATTTAAACCAAGCTCAAACGAGCTGAATTAAGCTCATGTGAGCTAAAATAAAATTCGGTGAGCTGAACCAAGCTAAATGGAGCTTGAGGAGCTGAATTCAAGCTGAAATCAAGGGCATCCTTGACCAGGGTCATATCAGTATAAATTGTTCATTTTATCTGATTCCATTGAAAAGGATTGGAAATGTATTGTTGAGTATGGTATTGGCAAGATTTTTGATGAAGAACGAATAAATCAGCACCAACAAAATCTAGAATTGAGTGATCAAAAGTCGACATATCATTTGCTTGGTTGTGTTGATCATGTGGATTATCTAATTTATGGTGTGAAATTTCCATGTTTTCATAAATCTTTTCGAATGAAATTTAAAGGGTTTGCTTGTTTGAATTTGAGTATGCTAACACCATCATTGTTTAATTTGTGTAAATTGTTGGAGATAAAAGGACTCTTTTTGCCATTTGGATCGAGTAGTCAAAATCATGTCTTTAATCCTGGAGTTTGTTATTATGAATCATCCATGAAAGAAAGCAAGTATCGTAAATTTTGTTTGAATGAATGTGTAAACAATTTTTGTTTGTATGATGCTTTGTCTTTAAGTTTGAAAATGAGACATGTGAATCTTGTTGGTTTGTTAAGTCAAAATCCAAATTTTGTTTTCGGAGGTTGTTCTCAACTATGGTCTAAAAGATCTGAACATGTTTTGCATGATAATCATTTTGAGATGTTTAGTGTTCTTTCTATGAAGTCTGTCATGAAATTGCTAAATCAAATTGAAATGGCAAGAGAAAATTTTGTTTTTGACCCCGGAGATTATTATTCTTTGTTCTTGTTAAAAGGGCTTGGATTCTGTAATTCTGATCTTCGAGATTATGCCTTTCGACTGTTTTGTGATTTAGGTTTGTTTCTATCGAGAAAAAAAGGTAAGAACAATTTCTATTTTTGACCCTGGTATCAGTTTATTTGTTCGAATTGTGAATCAAATTTTGGAAAGTTCCTTTGTGTTTAATCTTCATTGTGTCACTAATTTGTTTTATTCTTTTAAAGGTGACAATGTGAAGTGGTACCCTCCTAAAGAGGGAGGGCATGCGAATGAGCTTCTTTTGATCCGAGTCAATTGTGGCTTTCAAAATCATCAACAATTTTTCGCGAGTAAATGGCCCGATTTGGGGACAAATCGCTTTAAAGAGGGAGGGGATGATACGGCCACGCCTTGGGCACACTTTTGGACCAGCTCCCTAAGCATTGTTTGCAAATCCATGCAAGCTGAATTAGTTCAATTCCTTCTCATTGAGCTCTGTTTAGCTTGTTTCCAGCTCACTCGAGCTCAAGTCAACTCATTCAAGCTCAATTCAGCTCAATCTTAACCTAATGAGCTTATTTTTAGCTTTCTTTAGCTTGCATTTATTTTCCTGAAATAAATCATTTAATTTGTCTTTAGTTGAATTAGTTGTTTATTTTAAGTTAATTAATTTGTTAAATCTGGACAAATAATTAATTAAGTGTTTTAATTATATCTAAATTAAATACTTAATTAATTATGATGTTTTAAATATGTATGAAATTGTTAATATGTATGGCCAAATTTAATGTGCAAATTATTGAGTTCATATGCTGCTAATTTAATGTGTTTGAAATGCATTTAACTTGCTGATTTAATTTGCTGCAGGTTCATGAACGGATTGGTGCAATGTATGGGAGTGTGCATGCACAATTGAGGTTCAATGGATGGCATTTAAAGGAGCACATGCATTTGGGACGTTCATGCAAGAGGGAGTTGCTGAAAGTTCATGTATTTGAAGATTCATGGATCATATTTATGGGGGAAAATTACATGGGACGTTTCATGCATGATTCATGCATTTTCAAGATGACCATTCAAGTATTTTAGGCACATTAATGCCTCATTCAGCCAAGGGAGATGTAGGATCATTAAAGAGCTGCACATTCATGGAATTATGGAGATTCTTCAAGGCTAAGGAAGCATGAATGCATCAAGTGAAGCATCATGATGGTTCGGCCAATTCATGTACCATCTTCAAGCATGAACTGAATTTTAATGCTATTTGTGTGAACATGTTAAATACTTGTGTGAACAGAATTTAAGTTAGTGTGAACAACATAGATGCCGAATATCAATAGGCATTTTAGGCTTATAAATAGCTTACTTGTTTATTGTAAAAGGTTACAGAATTTGATTATTGAAAACTTGATTGTGAGGTTTCCTCCTATCCTATTTTGTACGAGTCTCGTTCTGACTTATCTAGCTCGCTAGTGGCGTCAACCCGACTTCTTGAACTTATCACCATCCTGGTGTGGCGTTCATTCACCTTTTTATACCTTTGGTTCCTACCTTTCTATAGGTAACGGGTCAAGGTCCATCTTCGACAATCCATTAAACCCACCTTAAGCAATATAAGTCCCGGGGCAATACTTCATATAGTATTGAATCGTTCTTCGCTTAAGTTCTATTTTTCCATTCCATTTTAACTATTAAATTATAAACAATATTTCTTTATTTCACCGAGCCTATCAAACATCTATCCAAACCATCTTTTGAACCCATTTTCTTAACTTTCGCTATAAAAAAATCATCTAACTCCATCTATCTACAAAATCGAACAAACTTCTCGTCAACGATCGAGCAATCAAGTGAATCGACTCAATCAATTGAGCCGGATCACATCACATTATGTCTATTTTGTTTCCTTTAAACCGAAACGATTCTATTCTACTCAATTCACGATCGGGCATCACTACGACTCGAATCAATCACGAAACGAGTACGTATCACGAAATGTGATGTTTGTTCGAGATAATAGAGAGATTGAATCTGAAAGTGAACAAGAAAATGAGGTCGTTGAACAAATCGAAGATGAAGAAGAAGTTGAACAAGCTGAAAATGGAGAAATCTTAGTTGTGAAAAGAAGTCTTACTCCGGAAGGCGTTGAAAATGAACAACAACGCGAAAACATATTCCATACGCGATGTCAAGTGCAAGGTAAGATTTGTTGCGTTATAATTGATCGAGGAAGTTGTATGAACGTGGCTAGTACAATGATGGTGGAAAAACTCGGATTGGCCACCACCAAACATCCCCATCCGTATAAGCTTCAATGGTTGAATGATGGTGGAGAACTTAAGGTGACAAAGCAAGTGCTTATTTCTTTTTCATTCGAAAATTATCAAGATGAAGTGATGTGTGACGTTATGCCGATGCATGCTGGGCATCTTCTTTTTGGAGCCCCTGGCAATCGACAAGTGAGCGATTCATGATGGATACACAAATCGATTCTCCTTCAAACATTTAGGATGAATGGTGAAGTTAGCTCCGCTAACACCCAAACAAGTTTATGAAGATCAACTCAAAATGAGGAGTTCTATTGAAAGATCAAAAGAAAATGAGCGAGAGCAAAAAAATGAAAAGAACAAAGAAAAGAATGTAGAAAAAAAGAAAGAAAAAAAATGAGTGATAAAAAAAGAGACGAGTGATGAGAATGAAAAAAAGAGTTTGTATGTAAAAGATTGAGAGGTTAGGAAATCGATGTTGTTAAAACAACCATTGTTGGTTTTGTTGTACAAGGAAAGCCTGCTTGGTATTAACGAATTTGGTGATACCCTCTTCTATTTTGTCTGTGTTGCAGGAGTTTGAAGATGTATTTTCGGAAGAAATCCCGAGTGGGTTACCACCTATTCGTGGAATTGAACATCAAATAGATTTGGTGCCAGGAGCCGTGATTCCAAACCATCCTGCTTACCGAAGCAATCCTGAAGAAATGAAGGAACTTCAAAAACAAGTAAATGAACTTCTTGAGAAGGGCTATGTGCGTGAAAGCCTTAGTCCCTGTGCCGTTCCTGTTTTGCTTGTTCCGAAGAAGGATGGAACATGGAGAATGTGCGTAGAATGCCGCGCTATAAACAAAATAACCATCAAGTATCGACCCCCTATACCGCGATTGGATGATATGCTTGATGAGTTGAGTGGTGCAAGTCTGTTTTAAAAAATTGATCTCAAAAGTGGATGATACGAGCTCGTTTCGGATGTTGTGACGAGTCGTAATATGTTCCTGATCGAATTTAGGTAGTGTCGATTTAGTTCAAATTCAATAAGATGGTTTTAGATTACTTAGGAAACAAAATGGGGATAAATGGTTTCCAATGAAATAAGAACGAACCCTTATTAGCAAATAAGGACCCGGGCTTAAAGGTTTCAAAGAAAAAGGAAAGGATGGTAGATAAAACCGAGACCCTCTATTTAGCAAAATAGGAACCTTCGGTATATTTGTGAACGCCACACCAAGGGTGATAAGTTCGAAACAAAGTCAGATTGACACCACTCGTAAAGATAAGTCAATTGAACTTTGAAGAATAAAGAGAGTGAATTGCCTCACTAAAATGATATTTCATTCAGAAATTTTGATATGAGGTTGCGCGCGGACCAAGATCGAGTTGCCAAGTCACGAGAAACTCCTACGAAAGCTCTAATCGAACAGATCTGAAATCAAAACAAAGAATAAGATTAAAAACAAATCAGATCTGGAAATTAAGATCCCCAAAACAATCAAGAACAGCCAAGAATCAAAGATCTTATGAATAGATGTTTTCGGAATGCAAAAACACGAAATCGATCTCCAAGATTGATTTTCAACAAGCCGAATCTGTCCAAGAACTAAACCGATGAATAAAGCCCCAAATTCCAGCAACTTGATTTTTCCCAAAATTCCAGCAACCTAAAACAGTCAGTTTTGACAAGAAGAATTCGACAAGATTAATTGGAAAAGATAAGTTTAGTCGAATTTGGCTACCAAGAATGAGTACCGATCGATCTTTTTGAGTAATAAAGATGGCTGGAAATTCACAAGAAGAATAAACAAGTTAGATCAAAAGAATCGGCATAAACATAATTTAAAAGAAAAGAATGAACAGCAAGAAAGTAAATTGAAGTCCTAAAGATCCTTGAAATCCCGAAAGATTTCACAAATCTCTTCAAACGGCTCTAATCTCCCCTCCAACGAATATCAGTGGCAAGAAGAAGGTTGAAGATGGCTCCCACAATCCAAAGATTGTTAAAACAACTTCTAAAGAAAACTCAAGAGAGAATTCTTGGAGAAAACCCCAAAGAAAATTCTGCACTCAACAAATCTAAAATTTGATAGAAAAATAATAATGAGATGTTTACAAAGGGTGGCTGGCCAATGCTTATATAGGCCTCCAACAAATCCTAATCTAATTAGAAAACTTAAAAAATTTAAACTTAATTAAAAAAACAAAGGAAAATTCGGCCATGCATCCTATTGGGCTGTTTTGGGCCGAATTTAACATGTGATATTCCTAAAACTTAAAAATTAACTTAAACAACTAAAATGTTTACAAATTAGGCCCTTTGACATTTTGCCCTGATTTTCAACTAAATATGTATGGATTTCTTGATTGGGCTGGGAATTTGCTTATTGGGCCTCGCTTTTAAGAATTTGGGCTTGTGATCCATCTCCTACCGAAATTGGGTCGTTGACGCTCGTAATGGAGATCCAACGCGCTTTGGCTGCAAGATTCAGTTTCTTGGACCAAGATTTCCAAGATTTGAAATCTTGATTTTCTTGATTCTTGAAATCGCTCCGAACAGCAAAATTGGGCCAAGATTCGATTTCTTGATTTTCTTGAAAACAAGAAAGTGAATCTTGATTTTCTTGATTTGAGCCCATCACCTTCTTAAGCTTGGGTTGGGCCTTTGTGACTCGTATCATTCCCCCTTCCTCAAAAAGATTCGTCCTCGAATCTAAAAAATCAAATGAACTCGACTTTCCTCGATCGAACGGGACTAATGGCAATTGAGTGCACTGAAAAGAATAGCCATGAAATAGTAAACAGCAACGCAAACAAGCTTGTAGTCCAATTATAAGCATAATAGAACAGGTATAACGCATGTGAATGGACAGATTCAGATTACCATGCCTTAATCGACGGTCTATAGATTCACCCACACATGCATTATCAAAAACAAGAATCTTTTTATCAACCATCAAAATAGATTTATCATCAATAAATAAAATAGGACAGTCAAGCACGTTTCGATCTAAGTGTTCATCAACACGATCTTTGTCGCTATCCGAGGAGTACAAAAGTGTTTCAAAGGTTTCAAGCATCTTACCTTGATAAGCAAAAGAATAAGGGTCGATTTTACCTTTTTCATTTAAAACAAACCTTCGCTCATCGGGGGCATAGTGTAGTCGAATCTCCGTTGTTGAGTTAACCTTTGTCAAATGGAACTCAAACTTCATGTACAACCACATAAACTGTTTAAGGCATGAATATAAATTGAAAACAGATTTGGAAAATTTCGTTACCTTATTCTCCAAAACAGATTTGGACAAATTTGAGGATTTTACACAAGGTAAATCAAGAGAATAACAAATCACGCTTCTTTTCGTAATGACTTTATCAACCACAATCGAAGAGTAACAATTAATCGGATCAAAATGAGGGGATCTTTTAAGAACTAAGTCACCAAAAGTTTGATCAATAATTTTCAAATCTGCACTGGACTCGGTTTCTAAAATTTCCTTACCTCGCTTACCTTCGGGATCATGTAGTGTGATTTCATCTTTGCCTAAGTTGATCGTATGAAAGCGTCTTTCATTTGAGAGGTATTGAAGTTGAAAGTTATCTTTCGATCTTTCGGGAACCTGAAAAGTAGCAACACAAGAAAAATTCATATCTTGGTTAGTGGAAACATTCCTCACTACCCTTTCCACGTCTTTTTCTTTTGTTTCTTTTTCTAATTCATTTTCTCTTCTTTCTTCAATTTCTTTTTCAATCTCAATCTTTTTTTGCTCTTTTTCATTCTCTTTTTCTTTTTCCTCACTTGTTTTAACAGAAATTTTCAGTTTGATTGGGTCCTCATGGACTTGTTCCGGAGTGAGCGACACTAAGGTGAGTTTCTTTCCTTGATGCTTGAAAGAATACCTATTGGTACGGCCATCATGAGTGACTTTTCGATCCAGTTGCCATGGTTCTCCTAGCAACAAATGGCAAGCTTGAATAGGCATTACGTCGCACACAACTTCGTCTTGATACTTACCGATAGAAAAGGCGATGCGCACTTGTTGAGTGACCCTAAATTGGCCTTCGTTGCTAAGCCCTTGTAGTTGATAAGGTTGTGGATGCTTGGTAGTGGTTAAGCAAAGCTTTTCCACCATCGTCGTGCTGGCTATGTTCGAGCAACTTTCACCATCAATAATAACTCTACAAAGCTTACCTTGTACATGGCAGCGAGTATGAAAGAGATGTTCTCGTTGCTGCTCGCTCTTTGGTTTTGCCAAAGATGATTGTCCACGATCATAAAAATCATCATCCATTCTAGGGACACGTTGAGGGCTGCACCTATAGGGCTGGTTATCCCTATCTTCCTTAATTGGATCTCGATATTGATGTTTTTGATTCACTTGTACCTCATTCAAAGTAGTATTCAATGCTTGAAGTGTAGCATTTATTTGTGTGATTGCAGCAGTATGTCCGTCTAACTGTTGTTGGACTTTCATAAGTCCATCATTATTATCACCTTTAGACATCTTCAAAACCTGTAAAAAATAAACACTCAACACTCAAAAATAAAAGTTAGCAAACCTCACCATTAATCACTCAAAAGAAAAATCAAATTCTCAATGAGGTCGAATTCAATCTTGTGAGTTCTTTATCAGAGTTTATATCAACCAATTAGAGAGTGTGAACCAAACTACCAAAGAATCCTAATTTGCACTAGGATGCCAAAAACTGACGAGACACCAAGTGATTCGTGTTGCACCGAGGAAGGAGTTGTGCACACGTGTAAATCCTACTAACACAAGAAACAAGAAGGTGTTAGATAACGTAATAGAAGAATAACAGCAAACAAATGAAAACCTATAGCTAAGAATCAATAAAAATTGCTGAAAACAGAAAACCCGAAAAACTGCGGAGTAACTTGACAACTTCGTTTGAGGTGTTCCCGATCTCTAAAAATCACGAAATTAAATCTGGAATGTCCTTAAATATTTAATTTTTTATCTGGAAATTTTGGACACCAAATTCAACCCGCTGAATCTTTTTTAAAATTTTTATTGAATTTCGTCTTTTTTGATTTTTTGACTTTTTTGACTGATTTTTTTGCGGGAATAATTTTTTATATTCAATCACAGTGCCAAAAACATGCATGTAAAATTTCAGATCAATCGGACAACGTTTACCCACTCAAATGAATTTTTTTTGAACAATTTTTTTGGGTAAAACTGCTGTTTATGCTTTAAAAAATAGAGATCAGTTTAGAAATCAACCAAGAACACCCAAAATGCCCAAAATCTGATACCAAATGATATGGGGGTTGCGCACGGACCAAGATCGAGATGCCAAGTCACGAGAAACTCCTACGAAAGATCCTAGACGAACATATCTGAAATCAAAAACAAAGATTAAGATTAAACCGAATCAGATTTGAATTTAAATCCCCAAATTCAATTAAAGGAGCAGCAAGAAACAAAGAAATAGAATAGATGAATCAAACGAAATTGGAAGTATAGAAAGATTGCGAATCGGTCAACAAATTGATTCGGCCAAGAATGCCCAATTTCCAGCAATCAATTGATTCCCAAATTGAAAGAAATCCAATCGGCCAAACCCTAGGAATTGGGGATTTTTGGGTTCGAATGGGTGCTGCCAATAGGAGAACAACTTAAACGATGAGATCTTGAGTTTAATCAATGCTGGAAAACAAACAAGAACAGCAAAATATTAGATGAGAAATTGGCACAAGTATAAGCAAAGAAAAGTAAAGAAAGAAATCGAAAACAGCAAGAATTAAAGGATAAGTCCTAAAGATCCTTGAAATCCCGAAAGATTTCACAAATCTCTTCAAACGGCTCTAATCTCCCCTCCAAAGAATATCGATGGCAAGAAGAAGGTTGAAGATGGCTCCCACAATCAAAAGATTGTTAAAACAACTTCTAAAGAAAACTCAAGAGAGAATTCTTGGAGAAAACCCCAAAGAAAATTCTGCACTCAACAAATCTAAAATTTGATAGAAAAAATAATAATGAGATGTTTACAAAGGGTGGCTGGCCAATGCTTATATAGGCCTCCAACAAATCCTAATCTAATTAGAAAACTTAAAAAATTTAAACTTAATTAAAAAAAACAAAGGAAAATTCGGCCATGCATCCTATTGGGATGTTTTGGACCGAATTTAACATGTGATATTCCTAAAACTTAAAAATTAACTTAAACAACTAAAATGTTTACAAATTAGGCCCTTTGACATTTTGGCCTGATTTTCAACTAAATATGTATGGATTTCTTGATTGGGCTGGGAATTTGCTTATTGGGCCTCGCTTTTAAGAATTTGGGCTTGTGATCCATCTCCTACCGAAATTGGGTCGTTGACGCTCGTAATGGAGATCCAACGCGCTTTGGCTGCAAGATTCGGTTTCTTGGACCAAGATTTCCAAGATTTGAAATCTTGATTTTCTTGATTCTTGAAATCGCTCCGAACAGCAAAATTGGGCCAAGATTCGATTTCTTGATTTTCTTGAAAACAAGAAAGTGAATCTTGATTTTCTTGATTTGAGCCCATCACCTTCTTATGCTTGGGTTGGGCCTTTGTGACTCGTATCAAATTTGTCAAAAGTCCTTTTACAAGAAATTCAATAACTATTTATAGCCTTTCTACTAGTAGCCAAATGGACAAATTCAGGACTTAGTTTCTAAGTAAACAATGAACTAAAATTCAGCATGAATGCAAAATTATTAGCCCATGTAGATTCGGCTGAATGAGAGCTCCAATGGTCATCTTCTAGATGGGCAAATGCACCTTGAACATCTTGGATGTGCATGAATAGGCTAGGTTCGGTCAATGAACATAATGAGGTCATTCATGAAGCAACTATTGCTGAAAAATTACCAGCATTAATTGGCAATTTGAACAGCCATTTAGAAGTGTGAACGGATGGTTTTGAAGGGCCATGAGGTGTGAACATGGCTGAACCGAACAGCCATAGTGTGAACAGCCTTTATACTTCCTTGAGAAGAGAATCGGCCAATCTTGAAAGGATGAAAAGCTTGGTCACTTTGGCCGAATAGTTGCCTTGAAAAAACTCCAAAAATTAATCAGCTTTAATGCATTAAATCAGCTGCACATGCATCTTCAAATTCATTGAATCTCCATGCATGAATCTGCCCAATTCATCTTCAAATTCGGCTGCACCTAAAAACACACATGAACTTAATTAATTTCAAGCAAATTCAGTTGAACTAAATTAAAGTATAATGTGAACATCCTAAATAACATTGAGACAACTTAAATATTAACAAATCATAACACATAAATTCGGCTGGACAAATTTAAAACATGTAATAATTTAGACAAACTAAATGACAACAAGACATCTTTAATTTAACTAAATCAAGACATATTAAACACTTAAATTAATTAAGACATATTTAAAAGCTGTAATGAAACTTATTTAAATGCTTATTTAAATGGTCTAAATTCCAGCAACAGATTAATTAGCTAGAACGAAATTCAGCTTCAAAGAAGTTGAATATGTTCAGCTCATTTTTAAACTCCTTGCTATCATTTTCCTCAACCCGTTCCACCATTGCTAAAATATCATCTTTGAATCGTTTAGCTCTAGCTCGTGTTATTGGACCAATGGGCAGCTTGATGGCTTCTTGTTCGTTCTCCATTTGGTTCATAGGCAAGCTCACATCAGTGGATATCACCAAATAAGTATGCGTGAAGGTGATCAATGGAAGACTGCTTTCAAAACGAAGCATGGGCTTTACGAGTGGCTCGTTATGCCATTTGGCTTAACAAACGTCCCAAGCACGTTCATGAGACTTATGAATCACGTTTTAAGAACTTTTATTGGTAGATTTTGCATAGTATATTTCGATGATATCCTGATTTATAGTAAGACTTTGGATGACCATGTAATGCATTTAAAGGCTGTTTTGGAGGTTTTGAGGAAAAAAACTTTATATGCTAATTTGAAGAAATGCGATTTTTGTACTAACAAAATTGTGTTTTTAGGATTCGTTGTTAGCTTGGAGGGCCTTGAAGTTGATCAAGAGAAGGTCAAGGCGATCCAAGAACGGCCCCGTCTGACAAATGTCTCCCAAGTTTGAAGTTTCCATGGATTAGCCAGCTTTTATTGACGGTTCGTGCCAAACTTTAGTACTTTGGCCGTACCCTTAACTGGGGTTATCCGTAAGAATTCTAACTTCATATGGGGAGAGGAACAAGAAAAATCATTTCTAAAAATTAAAGATTGTTTAACTCATGCACCCTTATTAGCATTGCCAAATTTTGATAAAACTTTCGAGTTAGAATGTGATGCATCAGGTTTAGGTATTGGAGCCATGTTGATGCAAGATGGATGCCCTATTGCATATTTTAGTGAGAAACTCAACGATGCCGTACTAAACTATCCGACGTACGACAAGGAGCTCTACTTGTTGATTCGAGCCTTAGAAACGTGGCAGCACTATCTTTGGCCCAAAGAATTTGTAATACATACCGATCACGAGTCCTTGAAGTATTTGAAAGGGCAACACAAGTTGAATAAGCGGCATGCTTAGTGGGTAGAATTTCTCGAATCTTTTCCCTATGTTATTAAATATGAAAAAAGGTAAGGAATACGTAGTGGTTGATGCACTATCTCAAAGGTATGCTTTATTAAATGTTTTGGATGCTAAATTGATGGGGTTTGTATTTCTTAAGGATTTATATGTCAATGATACTGACTTTGGTGAATTCTTTAGGTTATGCGCAAATGGAGCCTACGAGAAGTACTATCGACATGATGGGTACTTATTCCAAGAAGGAAAGCTTTGTATACCCCAAGGGTCTGTTCGAGAGGTGTTGATCGAAGAAGCACATAGTGGTGGATTAATGGGGCACTTTAGTGTTGCTAAGACTTTAGCTACACTTCACGAACATTTCTTTTGGCCCAAGATGCGACGAGATGTTAAATGATTTTGTAATCGATGCATTGCATGCAAGCGGGCTAAGTCACGAATAAAGCCCCATGGTTTGTATAAGCCATTACCTATTCCCAAACCTCTTGGTCTGATATCTCAATGGATTTCGTGCTAGGTTTACCAAGGAGTAAAAATGGCCGAGATTCGATATTTATAGTTGTGGATAGGTTTTCTAAAATGGCACACTTCATAGCATTTCATAAAACTGATGATGTCGTTAATATTGCTAACTTATTTTCCAAAAAAGTGGTCAGGTTGCATGGCATGCCTAGGACGATTGTGTTCGACTGAGATGCGAAATTTCTTAGCCATTTTTGGAGAACATTATGCGGGCGCCTTGGAACCAAGCTGCTATTTTCTACCACTTGCCATCCGCAAACAGACGGCCAAACTGAAGTGGTCAACTGAATTTTGTCTACATTGCTTTGGGCTATCATTCAGAAAAATTTGAAGGCTTGGAAAGATTGTTTCCCGCATGTGGAGTTTGCGTATAATCGAGCTGTTCATTCAGCTACCAAACTTTCTCCTTTCAAAATTATTTATGGTTTCAATCCGTTAACACCACTTGATTTGATGCCATTGTCTTCTAACCAACTCGTGCATGTAGATGGAAAATGCAAGGCTGATTATGTCAAGCAATTGCACCAACGAGTTCGAGACAACATTGAGGCTAAGACCACGAAATATGAACAACAAGCTAACAAAGGCCGTAAGCATGTTGTGTTTGAGCCGGGAGACTGGGTTTGGGTGCACATGCACAAGGAAAGATTTCCTGCGCAAAGAAGATCTAAGATCCTTTCGAGAAGAGACGGATCATTCCCAATCCTTGAACGAATTAACGATAATTCTTTTAAGCTGGACTTGCCAAGTGAATACAATGTTAGTGCAAGATTTAACGTTTCTAATTTATCTCCGTTTGATGCAGATTGCGATTTGAGGACAAATCATTCTGAAGAGGAGGATATCAAGCTGCCCATTGGCCCGATAACGCGAGCTAGAGCTAAACAATTCAAGGATGCTATTTTAGCAATGTTGGAACGAGCATGGGAAAGTGAATGCAAGGAGCTCAAAAATGAATTCAACATGTTCAATTTTAGGGAAGCTGAATTTCGTTCCAGCTAATAAATTTGCTGCTGGAATTTTTAGACCATTTAAATTAAAGCATCTAAATAAGTTTTTACTACGCTTATAAATTTGTATTTAATTAATATAAGTGTTTAATTTGTCTTGTTTTAGTTAAATTAAATATGTCTTGATTTCATTTAGTTTGTCTAAATTAATACATGTATTAAATCTGTCCAGCCGAATTTATGTGTCATGTTTTATTAATATTTAAGTTGTCACAATGTTAATTAGGATGTTCACATTATGTTTTTAAATTAGTTCAGCTGAATTTGTTTGAATTAATTAAGTTCATTTGTTTTAATTAAGGTGCAGCCGAATTTGGAGGTTCATTGACTAGATGCATGCATATAGATTCAATGAATGTGAAGATGCATGTGCAGCTGGTATAATGCATTGAAGTTGATTAATTTTGGCTCTTTTCAAGGCAACTATTCGGCCAAGGGTCAGCAGCCAATTCAACACTCCAAGACATGGCCGATTCTCTTCTCAAGGAGGCATTAAGATGTTCACACCATGTTCAGCCATGTTCACACCATTTGGCTCTTCAAAACCATCCATTCACACTTCCAAATGGCTGTTCAAGTTGTTATTTAATGTTGGTAATTTTTCAGCAAGAGTTGCTTCATGAATTACCTCATTAAACTCCGTTAGCTGAATGTAGCTGCTGCTAATTTCCAAAGTTCATTGGAAGCTATTCTTTGGTCTCTATTCAGCCGAACCTTGATACAAGCTCATGCATGAATTTTAGCTAAAGACTAGTTCAATGTTTTGCTTAGTTTTTAAGCTTTGAATTGTCCATTCGGTTACCAGCACTTAAGCTATAAATAGTTGCTGATTTTCTTGTAAAAGGACTTTTGACAAATTTTTGAATGAACTATATTTTTGGTGAGTTAATTCACTCTCCTTATTCTCCAAAGCTCAATTGACTTATCTTCACAAGTGGCGTCAATCTGACTTTGTTTTCGAACTTATCACTCGTTGGTGTGGCATTCTTCATACTGAAGGTTCCTATTTCACTTAGGTCTCAGTTTTATCCTTAATCCTTTCTTTTCTTTGAAACAATTTAAGCCTGGGTCCTTATTTGCTAATAAGGGTTCGTTCTTGTTTCATTGGAAACCAGCAAATATCATATCGTTAAACACCTTCGTTTCCTAAGTCATTCCACTTTCAAAACTCAAGGACTGAATTTGTATTAAACTAACACTACCTAATTTCAATCGGGAATTATTATGACTCGTTACATCTTCCGAAACAAGCTTGTATCAGCTACTTTTTAGGTTCCCGAAATACCGAAAGATAACTTTCAACTTCAATACCTCTCAAATGAAAGACGCTTTCATACGATCAACATAGGCAAAGATGAAATCACACTACATGAGCCCGAAGGTAAGCAAGGTAAGGAAATTTTAGCAACCGAGTCCCGTGCAGATTTGAAAATTATTGATAAAAATTTTGGTGACTTAGTTCTTAAAAGATCCCCTCATTTTGATCCGATTAACTGTTATTCTTTTATTGTGGTTGATAAAGTTGTCAAGTTACTCAGCAGTTTTTCGGGTTTTCAGGTTTCAGCAATTTTTATTGATTCTTAGCTGTAGGTTTTCATTTGTTTGCTTTTTATTCTCCTTTTACAAATCTAACACCTTCTTGTTTCTTGTGTTAGTAGGATTTAAACATGTGCACAATTCTTCCTCGGTGCAACATGAATCAATTGGTGTCTCGTCATTTTTTGGACTCCTAGTGCAAATTAGGATTCTTTGGTAGTTTCAGTTCATATACTTTCTAATTGATTGATATAGACTCTACTAAAGAACTCACAAGACTGAATTCTACCTCTTTGAGAATTTGATTTTCCTTTTTGAGTGATTAACGGTGAGGTTTGCTAATTTTCCTTTTTGAGTGTTGAGTGTTTGTTTTGCAGGTTTTTGAAAAAAAGAAAAAAATGTCTAGAGTTGGTCAAGTTGATGATGACCATAATGATGTTCATGATAAATTTAAAATGATCCAACAATAGTTAGACGAATAGGCTGCCATACTTCGAACATTGAGAGCTACTATCAATGAGATGCGAGTGGAGAAAAGAGCCCAACGAGGACAACTTAACTCAAGTGAAAGGGTAGAAATGAGAGTGCCAAGAAGACGAATATTCGAGAAGAGATTCATATCATACTCCTATTCAACGAGGAATTCAAGACGATGCAAAGCAAGTTTCGAGAGTGAAGTTTTCCAAGGGGATCATTGTTCGTATGCAAGTCATTCCGTACATACCCAACGAGAGTCTTTCCGTTCTGATTCATTTGTAACATCTCTATCTTGTAATGAAAGGAAGACGCAAAAAGAAATAAAAAGAAAAGAGAGGCAAGAGATGTTGATGCGAGAAAATGAGCGAATATGGAATGAGATTAGAGACGAAAAAACGAAACAAAAGAAAAAGACGAGGAAAGGGTAGTGAGGAATGTTTACACTAACCAAGATATGAATTTATCTTTTGTTGCTACTTTTCAGGTTCCCGAAATACCGAAAGATAACTTTCAACTTCAATACCTCTCAAATGAAAGACACTTTTATACGATCAACATAAGCAAAGATGAAATCACACTACATGATCCCGGAGGTAAGCGAGGTAAGGAAATTTTAGCAACCGAGTCCCGTGCAGATTTGAAAATTATTGCTAAACTTTTGGTGACTTAGTTCTTAAAAGATCCCCTCATTTTGATTCGATTAATTATTATTCTTTGATTGTGGTTGATAAAGTCATTACGAAAGGAAGCGTGAGTTGTTATTCTCTTGATTTGCCAAGTGTAAAATTCATTAATTTGTGCAAATCTATTGATAAAGGGACGCACGCGGACCAAGATCGAGTTGCCAAGTCACGAGAAACTCCTACGAAAGATTCTAGAAGAACAGATCTGAAATCAAAAACAAAGATTAAGATTAAACTGAATCAGATTTGAATTTAAAATTCGCAAATTCAATTAAAAGAGCAGCAAGAAGAAAAGAAATAGAATCGATGAATCAAACGAAATTGAGAAGAAAGAAAAGATGCGAATCTGCCAAGGAATTGATTCGGCCAAGAATGCCCAATTTCCAGCAATCAATTGATTCCCAAATTGAAAGAAATCCAATCGGCCAAACCCTAGGAATTGGGGATTTTTGGGTTCGAATGGGTGCTGCCAATAGGAGAACAACTTAAACGATGAGATCTTGAATTTAATCAATGCTGGAAAACAAACAAGAACAGCAAAATATTAGATGAGAAATCGGCACAAGTATAAGCAGAGAAAAGTAAAGAAAGAAATCGAAAACAGCAAGAATTAAAGGATAAGTCCTAAAGATCCTTGAAATCCTGAAAGATTTCACAAATCTCTTCAAACGGCTCTAATCTCCCCTCCAAAGAATATCGATGGCAAGAAGAAGGTTGAAGATGGCTCCCACAATCAAAAGATTGTTAAAACAACTTCTAAAGAAAACTCAAGAGAGAATTCTTGGAGAAAACCCCAAAGAAAATTCTGCACTCAACAAATCTAAAATTTGATAGAAAAAATAATAATAAGATGTGTTTACAAAGGGTGGCTGGCCAATGCTTATATAGGCCTCCAACAAATCCTAATCTCACAAGTAACTAATAAAAAATTAAACCTAATTAATAAAATAACAAGGTAAATTCGGCCATGCACTTATATGGGCTGTTTTGGGTCGAATTTTACATGTAATGCTCCTAAAGATTAAAAAATTAAATTAAACAAGTAAGATGTTTACAAATTGGGCCCTTTGACATTTTGGCCTGATTTTCAACTAAGTATGAAGAAATTTCTTGATTGGGCTGGATTTTGGTTATTGGGCCTCGCCTTCAAGAATTTGGGCTCGTGATTCATCTCCTACCAAAATTGGGTCGTTGACGCTCGTAATGGAGATCCAATGCGTTTTGGCTGCAAGATTTGGTTTCTTGGACCAAGATTTCCAAGATTTGAAATCTTGATTTTCTTGATTCTTGAAATCTCTTTGAACAGAAAAATTGGGCCAAGATTCGGTTTCTTGATTTTCTTGTTCTCTCGTGTATGCATCTAAAGCCTTGCTAACAAGCTCTTGAATGGTCCCATTTAGTTTGGACCGCATTTGTCGGGCCTTTGATCTCGTTATTAGGCCTTGTGGCAATTTGAGCCCATCACGTTCTTGAACTTCGATTGGGCCTTTATGACTCGTATCATCTGTTTTGGTGAATAAAAAAAGTTTTGAATATATGTTGGTATGTATGCGAAAATCCTCATGGTTTAACTTGATTGGTTTAATGAAATCTTTGTTACACTTCGGCATGATTAATTGATGTGATCCGGCTCGATTGATTGTGTCGGGTTCACTTAAGATGCTCGATCGTCGACGAGAAGCTCGTTCAAATTTGTAGATAGATGGAGTTTGAATGTTTTATAAGCGGAAGGTAGGCAAAATGGGTTCAAAGGATGGGTTTTGGTTTGATGAAAGATAGGTTCGGTTTAACAAAGAATTAAGTTACAAAGATGATAAATAAATGGAAATGGATAAAGAACTCAAACTTTAAGAATGATTCAATACTAAAAAGTATTACCCCGAGTCTTATATTGCTTAAGGTGAATTTTGATGAAGGATAGAAGCGGACCTTGACCCGTTACCTATATGGAGGTAAGAACCAAAGGTATAGGAAGATGGTTGAACGCCACACCGATTCGGTGATAAGTTCAATGGAGTTCGGATTGACACCACTAGTAAGCTAGATAAGTCGCTTCGAGACTCGAACGAAAGAAGAGAGGAGGTAACCTCACAAGAACAAAAGTTCTATTAAGTTTAATTGATCAAATTCTGTAACCTTTTACAATAAACAAAATAAACTATTTATAGGCTCTCTAATGCCTATTAAAATTCAGTTACTAATGTGTTCACACAACAATAAAAAATGTTCACACTTCAAGCATTAAATCTCTGTTCATGGATAGTGTAAGTTCATGCATGGTTGAATAATCATGTTTCTTCCCAAAACCCGTTCATGCATGCTTAACCAATAAGAAAGCTTCCTTGTTCCATGAATGTGCATCTTCAATTCATATCCAACCCCTCTTGGACGAATGCTAGGTGCATGGGTCATGCATCTCTCTTAATTAAAGCTTTAATGATGGGCTGGTTCATGAATGGAAGCATGTACCTTGTAAATTCGTTCTTCCCTTTGCACATGCACATTATACATTCAATGTGATGAATTAAGGTAATATTCCCTCCCTTTGGATGTTCATGAATCCACCCATACATGTATAGGAGCTGATTGGTCAAATTGAGGTGTGAATGGCTTAGATGCTGCCTTGGGAATACGATCGGCCAAGCTTGTGCTTTAAGTTGCTGGACACCTTTTGGCCAAATAGGTGCCTTGGGGAGCCAAATGGATCAGCCACCATTCATTGAAAGAGGCCTTACATGCACCGTCCCATACATTGAACCTATCATGCATGAACCTTGTTTAATTACTCTCCAAATTCAGCTCACCTACAAAAACACATGAACCAAAATTAAATCACATAAAATTCAGCTGAACAAACATTAATATAATTTAGACACACTAATTAAACATAAATTAAATTAGACAAATTTAATAAAGTCTTAACAAGACATATTAAATTCGGCCAAGACACATTTAAAACATGTAATAAGTCAAAACATAATTATAAGCTGTAGTAATTTAAGCTAAATTAATAAATTACTTAATTTATTCAGACATTAAAATAAATGAGTTGAAATAAACTTAAGCCAAGCTCAAACGAGCTAAAGTAAGCTAAATTAAGCTCAAACGAGCTAAATTAAGCTCATGTGAGCTAAATCGAGCTGGGAAAAACTAAGATTGAGCTTGTTGAGCTGAGATTGAGCTTCATCTTGCACTTGGGGCCCTCGTGTTTTAGGCCAATCATGATAGCAACGAGTGGTGCCACAACATGATGCGATTGAGATCACATCACTAATCAAAATCAAGTTTTTAAACCCGAAATCTATTTTGGTATATTTTGTTGGAAAATCAAGCATCATCTATTGTGATGCAACCTTAGCCTAGGAAATTACTACCGAATCCATTGAGCTGCCATGAGGACCAATAACTCGATCACGAGCTAAGAGATTCGGGTCAACAATTCCCTTATTTGTTGGTTCATTCTCGGTCTTATCCAATTAATTTGTTATTGTTTCCTATCTATTTTGTTTATTACCTTTGTTTGAAGCCATTATTTCTATTTTGTTTCCTTTAAACCGAAACGATTCTATTCTACTCAATTCACGATCGGGCATCACTAACGACTCGAATCAATCACGAAACGAGTTCGTATCATATTGTGTGCAAATACTTTTTATTGTTTTGATACTTGGTTTTTGAATAAGGTAACGAAATTTTCCAAATTTGTTTTCAATTTATATCCGTGCCTTAAACAGTTTCTGTGGTTGTACATGAAGTTTGAGTTCCATTTGACAAAGGTTAACTCAACAATGGAGCTTCGACTACTGATACGAGTCACAAAGGCCCAACCCAAGCTTAAGAAGGTGATGGGCTCAAATCAAGAAAATCAAGATTCACTTTCTTGTTTTCAAGAAAATCAAGAAATCAAATCTTGGCCCAATTTTGCTGTTCGGAGCAATTTCAAGAATCAAGAAAATCAAGATTTCAAATCTTGGAAATCTTGGTCCAAGAAACCGAATCTTGCAGCCAAAGCACGTTGGATCTCCATTACGAGCGTCAACGACCCAATTTTGGTAGGAGATGGATCACAAGCCCAAATTCTTAAAGGCGAGGCCCAATAAGCAAATTCCCAGCCCAATCAAGAAATCCATACATATTTAGTTGAAAATCAGGCCAAAATGTCAAAGGGCCCAATTTGTAAACATTTTAGTTGTTTAAGTTAATTTTTTAAGTTTTAGGATTATCACATGTTAAATTCGGCCCAAAACAACCCAATAGGATGCATGGCCGAATTTTCCTTTGTTTTTTTTAATTAAGTTTAAATTTTTTAGGTTTTCTAATTAGATTAGGATTTGTTGGAGGCCTATATAAGCATTGGCCAGCCACCCTTTGTAAACATCTTATTATTATTATTTCTATCAAATTTCAGATTTGTTGAGTGCAGAATTTTCTTTGGGGTTTTCTCCAAGAATTCTCTCTTGAGTTTTCTTTAGAAGTTGTTTTAACAATCTTTTGATTGTGGGAGCCATCTTAAACCTTCTTCTTGCCATCGATATTCTTTGGAGGGGAGATTAGAGCCGTTTGAAGAGATTTGTGAAATCTTTCGGGATTTCAAGTATCTTTAGGACTTATCCTTTAATTCTTGCTGTTTTTAATTTCTTTCTTTACTTTTCTTTGCTTATACTTGTGCCGATTTCTCATCTAATATTTTGCTGTTCTTGTCTGTTTTCCAGCATTGATTAAACTCAAGATCTCATCGTTTAAGTTGTTCTCCTATTGGCAGCACCCATTCGAACCCAAAAATCCCCAATTCCTAGGGTTTGGCCGATTGGATTTCTTTCAATTTGGGAATCAATTGATTGCTGGAAATTGGGCATTCTTGGCCGAATCAATTCCTTGGCAGATTCGCATCTTTTCTTTCTTCTCAATTTCGTTTGATTCATCGATTCTATTTCTTTTCTTCTTGCTGCTCTTTTAATTGAATTTGGGAATTTTAAATTCAAATCTGATTCGGTTTAATCTTAATCTTTGTTTTTGATTTCAGATCTGTTCGTCTAGGATCTTTCGTAGGAGTTTCTCGTGACTTGGCAACTCGATCTTGGTCTGCACACATTCCTTTATCATTTGGTATCAGATTTTGGATGTTTTGGGTGTTCTTGGTTGATTTCTAAACTGATCTCTATTTTTTAAAGCACAAACAGCAGTTTTACCCAGAAAAATTGTTCGAAAAAAATTCATTTGATTGGGTAAACATTGTCTGATTGATCTGAAATTTTACATAAATATTTTTGGCACTGTTATTGAATATAAAAAAATTAATCCCAAAAAAAAATCAGTCAAAAAGGTCAAAAAAAATCAAAAAATACGAAATTCAATAAAAATTCAAAAAAAGATTCAGCGGGTTGAATTTGGTGCCCAAAATTTCCAGATAAAAAATTCAATATTTAAGGACATTCCAGATTTAATTTCGTGATTTTTAGAGATCAGGAACACCTCGAACGAAGTTGTCAAGTTACTCTGTAGTTTTTCAGGTTTTCTGTTTTCAGCAATTTTTATTGATTCTTAGCTGTAGGTTTTCATTTGTTTGCTTTTATACTTCCGTTACATTATCTAACACCTTCTTGTTTCTTGTGTTAGTAGGATTTACACATGTGCAGAACTCCTTCCTCGGTGCAACACGAATCACTTCGTGTCTCGTCAGTTTTTGGCATCCTAGTGCAAATTAGGATTCTTTGGTAGTTTGGTTCACACTCTCTAATTGGTTGATATAAACTCTGATAAAGAACTCACAAGATTGAATTCGACCTCATTGAGAATTTGATTTTTCTTTTTGAGTGATTAATGGTGAGGTTTGCTAACTTTTATTTTTGAGTGTTGAGTGTTTATTTTTTACAGGTTTTAAAGATGTCTAAAGGTGATAATAATGATGCACTTATGAAAGTCCAACAACAGTTAGACGGACATACTGCTGCAATCACACAAATAAATGCTACACTTCAAGCATTGAATACTACTTTGAATGAGGTACGAGTGAATAAAAAACATCAATATCGAGATCCAGTTAAGGAAGATAGGGATAACCAGCCCTATAGGTGCAGCCCTCAAGTGTCCCTAGAATGGATGATGATTTTCATGATCGTGGACAATCATCTTTGGCAAAACCAAAGAGCGAGCAGCAACGAGAACATCTCTTTCATACTCGCTGCCATGTACAAGGTAAGCTTTGTAGAGTTATTATTGATGGTGAAAGTTGCTCGAACATAGCCAGCACGACAATGGTGGAAAAGCTTTGCTTAACCACTACCAAGCATCCACAACCTTATCAACTACAAGGGCTTAGCAACGAAGGCCAATTTAGGGTCACTCAACAAGTGCGCGTCGCCTTTGATGTGATCCGGCTCAGTTGATTGAGTCGATTCACTTGATTGCCCGATCGTCGACGAGGAATAGTTGAGTTATCGGAAATAGGATGAAATAAGGCTAAAGATGCGGAAGCTTTCAGATGGTTTTAAAGGTTGGCTAAGGTGATGGTAAATTTATAAGGGTAGTAGGCTCGATTTAAGTATAAAAATAAGAAAAATGGAAGTTGATAAATGAAGGCTCGGTTTTGTAAAAAGATATTATAGTTGGGTAAAATCTAGGATAGTCGGTGGAATGGATAAAAGAGCTTAAACACCAGAAACGATTCAACACTAAAAGTGTACCCCGATTTCTATTCGGTCCAAGGTGGGATTGCAGAATTGTAGAAGGTTCAACGCCACACCAAAGCAAGGTGATAAGTTCAAAAGAGAACGATAGACGCCACTAGCACGCTAGATAAGTCAGATCGAAACTCGTACGAATTTAGAGAGGAGAAAACTCACTCTTTGAACAAAGTTCATTCAAATGATCAAAAGTCAAAAGTCCTTTACAAATGAAAGAAAACAAATATTTATAGGCACATAGATGACCATTCAAATTCGGCATCTAGGTGTTCACACAATAATAAAAACGTTCACACTAATGTATTAAAATAGTTCATAAATTCGGCAGATTCATGCACTAGCTGAATGGACACTTTCTTCCCCCTTAGTTTGTGCATGAATGCTTAGTCATAAAGAAAGGCTTCAAGTGACTTGTATGTGCACCAAAAGGTTGCATTCATCTCCTTGGGACGTTCATGCACTTGTATGGACCATGTATCTTCATAATTAAACACTTTAATGGCATGTAAGTTCATAAATGGTAGCATGAACCTAGTAAATTCGTTCTCCCCTTTGTGCATGCACTTAATTCAATCAATGTGTTGAATTATTGAGTTAATTCCTTCCCTTGGACGTTCTTGAACCCATCCATGCATGTGTAGTAGCCTATAGGTCAATTCAAAGTGTGAACATGTTCAAGGAGCTCTATGGTCAACATAGAATTAGTTAGCAGCTACTTCTTGGCCGAATAAGTGCCTTGGAAAGTTAAGAGACAGCCACCATACATGCACTTAAGCCATTCATGCATTCTATCCTCCCATGCATTTAATCCATTCATGGACTAGCCTTTAATGTCCATACATGCATTCGACACATGCATGAATTTGTAGAAACATTGCATCTAGCCGTACATGCACCAGCATTTAATACTTCTTCATTCATGAGTGTGGAATGCCCAAAAGAGATGTTTCTTCATACATACATTGTACCGTCCAAAGGAATGTACCTACATGAAATAAACAAGTCATTAAGACATCTCATGAACACTCATAAATTCGGCATGATGTGAACACATTAATGTCATGCATTAATTCGGCTATGTGAACATAATCAATTTATATAATGACAATGATATATTAATAACAAATATTAATATAAGACAAGTTTAATGCTTAAATGAATATGTGCAAATTTTATTTAATGTATTAAAGACAAAACCGAGTTTAAACTAAAATGAGCTAAGTTTTAGCTCGTGAGCTAAAGTTGAGCTGAGGCTAAACTCCTAAGCTGAAGTTGAGCTAAGGTTTAGCTCGTGAGCTAAATATGAGCTAGGAGTGAGCTCGGTTTAGCTTAGGCAAGTTGGATCGAGCTTGAATAAGCTGGATTTGAGCTAGACGGAGCTCGTGGAGCTGGAAACGAGCTGGGATCAGCTTGCCAACATGTCAATGCTCGGCTTGACAGACTTGCTCGATGAAGTTCGCTGGGCGTGCTCGTATCATTTAAGAAAGTGTCCATTCAGCTAGTGCATGAATCTGCCGAATTTATGAACTATTTTAATACATTAGTGTGAACGTTTTTATTATTGCTTATACTTGTGCCGATTTCTCATCTAATATTTTGCTGTTCTTGTTTGTTTTCCAGCATTGATTAAATTCAAGATCTCATCGTTTAAGTTGTTCTCCTATTGGCAGCACCCATTTGAACCCAAAAATCCCCAATTCCTAGGGTTTGGCCGATTGGATTTCTTTCAATTTGGGAATCAATTGATTGCTGGAAATTGGGCATTCTTGGCCGAATCAATTCCTTGGCAGATTCGCATCTTTTCTTTCTTCTCAATTTCGTTTGATTCATCGATTCTATTTCTTTTCTTCTTGCTGCTCTTTTAATTGAATTTGGGAATTTTAAATTCAAATCTGATTCGGTTTAATCTTAATCTTTGTTTTTGATTTCAGATCTGTTCGTCTAGGATCTTTCGTAGGAGTTTCTCGTGACTTGGCAACTCGATCTTGGTCCGCACGCATTCCTTTATCAACTACATTATGCCCCCGGTGAGCGAAGGTTTCTATTAAATGGAAAAGGTAAGATTGACCCTTATTCTTCTGCTTATAAAGGTAAGATGCTTGAAACTTTTGAAACACTTTTGTACTCCTCGAATAGTGACAAAGATCGTGTTGATGATTTTATTTTTGTAAAACACTTAGATCGAAACATGCTTGACTGTCCTATTTTATTTATTGATGATCTATCTGTTTTGATGGTTGATAAAAAGATTCTTGTTTTTGATAATGCATGTGTGAGTGAATCTATAGACCGTCAATTAATGCATGGTATGATTGTGCAACTCTGTGAACCGTGTGAACCTTTTCAAATACCTACTTGTGATGATTGCATTTACCATTTGATTTATTACTCGCGATTTATTCATGTTTTTTGTTATGCTTATGATTGGACTACAAGTTCTACTTTCAATGTGGCTGACTTATCTCCATTTGATTTTTCAGATTCGAAGACGAATCTTTTTGAGGAAGGGGGGAATGATACGAGTCAAAAAGGCCTTAGTGCGTATACGAAGGAAAAAGAAAATCAAGATTCACTTTCTTGTTTTCAAGAAAATCAAGAAACCGAATCTTGGTCCAATTTTGCTGTTTTGAGCGATTTCAAGAATAAAGAAAATCAAGATTTCAAATCTTGAAATCTTGGTCCAAGAAACTGAATCTCGCAACTAAGGCGCATTGGATCTCAGTTACGAGCATTAACAAGCCAATTTCAGGAGAGAACGGATTACAAGCCCAAGTTCTTGAAGACAAGGCCCAATAAGATGTTCCAAGCCCAATCAAAAAATTTAAATTAAACTTAGTTGAAAATCAGGCCAAATTGTCAAAGTGGCCCAATTTGTTAAGTTTTAATTCTTTAAATTCTTAGTTTTTATTTTTGGACTTTATGAATAAATTTCTATGTAAAAACTCAGTCCAAGAGGCCCATTTAAAGTCCTTGGCCGAATTTCCCCTTTAAAGTAAAAGAAATTAGGTTTTTTTAGTAGTTAGAAGGCCTATATGTATGGCTTGGCCAGCCACCCTTATACACATTACACTTGCATAACACATTGAAATCAGATTTTTTTATTGAGTGAAAAATTCTCTTTGAGTTTTCTCCAAGAATTCTGATACGAGTCACAAAGGCCTTAGATGCATACACAAAAGAACGAGAAAATCAAGATTCACTTTCTTGTTTTCAAGAAAATCAAGAAACCAAATCTTGGCCCAATTCTACTGTTTGGAGCGATTTCAAGAATCAAGAAAATCAAGATTTCAAATCTTGGAAATCTTGGTCCACGAACCGAATCTTGCAGCCAAAGCGCATTGGATCTCCGTCACGAGCATCAACGACTCAATTTTGATAGAAGATGGATCACAAGCCCAAATTCTCAAAGGCGAGGCCCAATAAGCAAATTCCAGCCCAATCAAGAAATCTATGCATATTTAGTTGAAAATCAGGCCAAAAATGTCAAAGGGCCCAATTTGTAAACATTTGAATTGTTAATTTAAATTTTAGGCTCTAGGAAAGATACATGTTAAATTTCGACCCAAAATAGCCCATTTAAATGGCCAGCCGAAATTTCCCTATTATTTCTCTTAATTAGGTTTAAATTTTAAGTTTTCTAATTAGATTAGGATTTGTTGGAGGCCTATATAAGCATTGGCCAGCCACCCTTTGTAAAACACATCTCACTATTATTTTTTTATCAAATTTCAGATTTGTTTGAGTGCAGAATTTTCTTTGGGGTTTTTCTCCAAGAATTCTATCTTGAGCTTTCTTTAGAAGCTGTTTTAACAATCTTTGGATTGTGGGAGCCATCTTCAACCTTCTTCTTGCCATTGATATTCATTGGAGGGGAGATTAGAGCCGTTTGAAGGGATTTGTGAATTCTTTCGAGAATTTAAGGATTCTTAGGACTTTTCTTTATTTCTTGTTGTTTCTATTTATTTCTTTATTCCTACTTGTGCCGATTCATTATTGATGTGACCATGCCCCAAGCCCCATCAAGTCCTCGTCTTGATTCCCTCGAGCTTCCAAAGGGACCAATGAATCGAGCTAGGTCCAAGCGATTTCATGAACTTGTTTTAGCTTTATTGTTCAAGTTTTGGAAGGAGAACCAGCTCGTTGAAGATGGGGAAGCTCGATCCAACTCCTTGAAGAAACCATGCACCTTAGTGCAAGCTAATTTTAGCTCAATTCCAGCTCCCTTAGCTCAATTCGACTTTAATCAGCTCACTTGAGCTCAATTCCACCTATTTGAGCTCAATTTAGCTTCTTTCCAGCTCGTTAATTTTATTATTTGAATAATTTGAGTGATAGTTTTATTTTAATTATTTTTACTACAGCTCATAACCGAATTTTCTAGCTCAATTCAGCTCATCAAGAATTTCGACTATCATTGAGCTAGTCGAATTTATTATTAATTATATTTTATTTATGTCTTTATTTTAATTTGTTAAATATGTCTTGATATTATTTAATTTAAGATGAATGTACCTTGAATCTAATTTGTTTATATCTTTTGTAGGTACATCCACATGTGGGAACACAATTAATGAGGATTCATGAACATTTCTGGTTCAATGTATGTTCGGGTACATGCATGACTACTTACAACGAATGGTTGCCTTAAAGATGATGCATGAATGATTTAATACAATGAATGGAAGAATGCATGAATATTCACTTACATGCATCGGTTGCTGTCCATTGATCTCCTAAGTACCTATTCGACCAAAAGGCATCTCTTGGAGTGTCCATTCACACCTTGGCCGAACCTAGACATGTCCATTGCTCTCCCATACATTCACCAAGCCTTCAAGTTCATTTCCTTAGCCATGAAGCTGCCCATTGAAGTACCATTCAGCAGAATTTGGACATAGCCTTTAAAGATACATTTCTAGATTAGTTTAATTCAATTAAAGTCGAATTTACTTAGTCTATTTGGCTATCTAATGTAATCTATAAATAGTTCTTTTCTCTTTGTAAAAAGGTCAGACAATTCTGATTATTAAACTTGATTGTGAGGTTTCCTCCTATCCTATTTCGTACGAGTCTCGTTCTGACTTATCTAGCTCGCTAGTGGCGTCAACCCGACTCCTTAAACTTATCACCATCCTGGTGTGGCATTCATCCACCTTTTTATACCTTTGGTTCCTACCTCTCTATAGGTAACAGGTCAAGGTCCATCTTCGACTTCCATTAAACCCACCTTAAGCAATATAAGTCCCGGGGCAATACTTTACATGGTATTGAATCGTTCTTCGCTTGAGTTCAATTTCCATTCCATTTTATCTATCTACTTAAACATTATTTTCTTTGTTAAACCGAACCTATCCATTCTCCAAACCAAGCCATTTTTGAACCCTTTTAATTACTTCCGCTTAAAACAACTCCATAAAGTTATCTCCATTCGACATCAACCAATACTTCTCGTCGACGATCGGGTAACTTAAGTGAACTCGACTCCATCAACCGAGTCGGATCACATCAATTATCTAATCTTTTTGCTGTTCTTGCTTGTGTTTCCAGCAGTGATTAAACTCAAGATCTCATCGTTTAAGCTATTCTCCTATTGGCAGCACACATTCGAATCCAAAAATCCCCAATTGCTAGGGTTTGGCCGATTGGATCTCTTTCAATTTGGGGATCAATTGATTGCTGGAAATTAGGCATTCTTGGCCGAATCAATTCCTTGGCAGATTTGTATCTTTTCTTTCTTCTCAATTTCGTTTGGTTCTTGATTCTATTTCTTTTCTTCTTGCCAACCAAAACCCTAATTTTATCCCATTGATTTGCTGAATTTTTTTAAGATTAATTTGCTGTTGTGTTTGTTCTCAGATTCGGCAGATTGGTTCTTTTCTTGATTGCTAAATCGAGTTCTTGGCTTCCAAGAAACACCCTTTCATAAGTGTTTCGATTTTTGATTAAATCTTGCTGATTTTTGGGTTCTTATTCCAGATCCTGAAATTTCTAGATTTAATCTCATTATTTGTTTTGATTTCAGATCTGTTCGTTAGAGCTTTCGTAGGAATTTCCGTGACTTGGCAACTCGATCTTGGTCCGCGCGTGCCTCTATATCATTTGATATCAGATTTTGGGTGTTTTGGGTGTTCTTGGTTGATTTCTAAACTGATCTCAATTTTTTAAAGCAAAAACAACAGTTTTACCCAGAAAAATCTTTCAAAAAAAATTCATTTGAGTGGGTAAACGTTGTCCAATTGATCTAAAATTTTACATACATATTTGTGGCACTGATATTGAATATAAAAAAATTAATCCCGCAAAAAAATCAGTCAAAAAGTCTAAAAATCGAAAAAAGACGAAATCCAATAAAAATTTTAAAAAATATTCAGCGGGTTGAGTTTGGTGCCAAAACTTTCCAGATCAAAAATTCAATATATAAGGACATTCCAGATTTAATTTCATGATTTTTAGAGATCGAGAACACCTCAAACGAAGTTGTCAATTTACTCCACAGTTTTTCAGGTTTTCTGTTTTCAGCAATTTTTATTGATTCTTAGCTGTAGGTTTTCATTTGTTTGCCTTTATTCTTCCTTTATGCTATCTAACACCTTCTTGTTTCTTGTGTTAGTAGGATTTAAACGTGTGCCCAATTCTTTCTCGGTGCAACACGAATCAATTGGTGTCTCGTCAGTTTTTGGCATCCTTGTGCACATTAGGATTCTTTGGTCGATCGATTCATCCACTCTCTAATTGGTTGATATAAACTCTCCTAAAGGACTCACAAGACTGAATTCTACCTCATTGAGAATTTGAATTTTCTTTTTGAGTGATTAACGGTGAGGTTTGCTAACTTTTATTTTTGAGTGTTGAGTGTTTATTTTTGCAGGTTTTTGGAAAATGTCTAAAGGTGATATTGACCATAATGATGTCTATGACATGTTTCAAAAACTCCAACAACAATTAGATGAACACGCTGCCACACTTCGAACCTTGAGTACCGCTTTCAATGAGGTGAGATTGAATCAAGATCCTCATTATCAAGATCCAATTACAGAAGATAGGGATAACCCACCTCCTGCTCATAGATGCGGTCCTCGACGTGTCCCTAGAACTGATGCTGATTTTCATGATCGTGGGCAACCCTCTTTGGCAAAACAAAAGAGTGAGCAGCAACGAGAACATCTCTTTCATACTCGCTGCCATGTACAAGGTAAGCTTTGTAGAGTTATTATTGATGGTGAAAGTTGCTCGAATGTAGCCAGCACAACGATGGTGGAAAAGTTTGCTTAACCACTACCAAGCATCCACGACCTTATCAACTACAAGGGCTTAGCAACGAAGGCCAATTTAAGGTCACTCAACAAGTGTGCATCGCCTTTTCTATCGGTAAGTATCAAGATGAAGTCGTGTGTGACGTAGTACCTATTCAAGCCTGCCATTTGTTGCTAGGAGAACCATGGCAACTAGATCGAAAGGTCACTCACGATGGTCGTACCAATAGGTATTCTTTCAAGTATCAAGGAAGGAAAATCACCTTAGTGTCGCTCACTCCGGAACAAGTCCATGAGGACCAAATCAAACTGCTGTTGTTAAAACAAGTGAGGAAAAAGAAAAAGAGAATGAAAAAGAGCAAAAAGAGATTGAGAGTGAAAAGGAATGTGAAACAGACAAGAAAATTGAAAAAGAAGTTGAAGAAAGAAGAGAAAATGTGTTAAAAAAAGAAACAAAAGAAACAGACAAGGAAAGGGTAGTGAGGAATGTTTCCACTAACCAAGATATGATTTTTTTCTTGTGTTGCTACTTTTCAGGTTCCCAAAAGACCGAAAGATAACTTTCAACTTCAATACTTCTCAAATGAAAGGTGCTTTCATACGATCAACATAGGCAAAGATAAAATCACACTACATGAGCCCGAAGAGCTTCGACTACACTATGCCCCCGATGAGCGAAGGTTTGTATTAAATGGAAAAGGTAAATCAACCCTTATTATTCTGCTTATACAGTGGACTCAATTGCCATTAGTCCCGTTCAATCGAGGAAAGTCGAGTCCATTTGATTTTTCAGATTCGAGGATGAATCTTTTTGAGGAAGGGGGGAATGATACGAGTCACAAAGGCCTTAGATGCATACACAAAAGAACGAGAAAATCAATATTCACTTTCTTGTTTTCAAGAAAATCAAGAAATCAAATCTTGGCCCAATTCTGCTGTTTGGAGCGATTTCAAGAATCAAGAAAATCAAGATTTCAAATCTTGGAAATCTTGGTCCACGAAACCAAATCTTGCAGCCAAAGCGCATTGGATCTCCGTCACGAGCATCAACGACTCAATTTTGATAGAAGTGGATCACAAGCCTAAATTCTCGAAGGCGAGGCCCAATAAGCAAATTCCAGCCCAATCAAGAAATCTATGCATATTTAGTTGAAAATCAGGCCAAAAATGTCAAAGGGCCCAATTTGTAAACATATGAATTGTTAATTTAAATTTTAGGCTCTAGGAAAGATACATGTTAAATTTCGGCCCAAAACAGCCCATTTAAATGGCCAGCCGAAATTTCCCTATTATTTCTCTTAATTAGGTTTAAATTTTAAGTTTTCTAATTAGATTAGGATTTGTTGGAGGCCTATATAAGCATTGGCCGACCACCCTTTGTAAAACACATCTCATTATTATTTTTTTTATCAAATTTCAGATTTGTTTGAGTGCAGAATTTTCTTTGGGGTTTTTTGATATAGAGGCGCGCGCGGACCAAGATTGAGTCGTCAAGTTACGGGAAACTCCTACGAAAGGCTCTAGACGAATAGATCTGAAACGAAATAGCAAGATAAGTTTAAACCAATCAGATCTGGAATTAAAATTATCAATGAACAGCAAGATTAAAGAAACTCTTAAAGATAGCTTATTCTTGGAAGCCAAGAACCGATTTATGCTTAGAAAGTGATTTTCCCAACAGCCGGCCTATTAGATTAAGAAAGAAACAACGAATCAGATCTCAGATCAATAGAAAAAAAATAACAATCAGATTAATAATGGAAGATTAGGGCTTAGTGCGACAAGTAGAAGAGGAAGAAAAAGTGATGAAGTAAAACGAATCTTGAACCCCCAAATCAGATTGCGAATATGTTTAATTGAATTCCCAAGATGAATTCCCCCAAATAACAGCAACCGAAAACACCCCAAAAAGATTAAACAAGAATCGGCAAATCCCTAAAATTTGGGGATTTTTGGATCAAGTAATTGCTGTCAATAAGAAATCAATTGAATGAGGCGATCTTGGAGTTTAATCAAGGCTAAAACACAAACTAGAACAGCAAAGAAGTGAGAAGAAGAATCGGCACAAGCAATAATAAAGAAAATAAATTGAACAGCAAGAAATAACAATAAGTCCTAAGAACCCTTGAATTCTCGATAGAATTCACAAATTCCTTCAAACGGCTCTAATCTCCCCTCCAAAGAATATCGATGGCAAGAAGAAGGTTGAAGATGGCTCCTACAATCAAAATATTGTTAAAACAACTTCTAAAGAAAACTCAAGAGAGAAATCTTGGAGAAAACTCAAAGAAAATTCTGCTCTCAACAAATCTGAAATTTAAGAATGAATCTAAGTGTGTTATGTACAAGGGGTGGCCAGCCATGCCTTTAAATAGGCCTCAAGTAATCGTAATCTAACAAGTAACTAATAAAATTAAACCTAATTAATAAAATAAAAAGGGAAAATTTGGCCAAGCATATATATGGGCTGTTTTTGGGCCGAATTTTACATGTATGTTCCTAAAGCTTAAAAAATTAAATTAAACAATTAAAATGTTTATAAATTGGGCCCTTGACATTTTGGCCTGATTTTCAACTAAGTATGAAGGAACTTCTTGATTGGGCTGGAATTTGGTTATTAGGCATCGCCTTTAAGAATTTGGGCTCGTGATCCATCTCCTTCCAAAATTGGGTCGTTGATGCTCGTAACGGAGATCCAATGCGTGTTGGCTGCAAGATTTGGTTTCTTGGACCAAGATTTCCAAGATTTGAAATCTTGATTTTCTTGATTCTTGAAATCTCTTCGAACAGCATAATTGGGCCAAGATTCGGTTTCTTGATTTTCTTGAAAACAAGAAAGTGAATCTTGATTTTCTTGTTCTCTCGTGTATGCATCTAAGGCCTTGCTAACAAACTCTTGAATGGTCCCATTTAGTTTGGACCGCATTTGTCGGGCCTTTGATCTCGTTATTGGGCCTTGTGGCAACTTGAGCCCATCACTTTCTTGAATTTGGGTTGGGCCTTTATGACTGTATCATTCCCCCTTCCTCAAAAAGATTCGTCCTCGAATCTGAAAAATCAAATGGGGACAAGTCAGCCACATTAAAAGTAGAACTTACATTGTACTCACCAGGTAGATCAATTTTATAGGCGTTGTAGTTGATCCTCTCGAGTACTTGGAAAGGCCCATCGCCCCTTGTGATGTGATCCGGCCCAGATTAATTGAGTCGTTTCATGTAATTGCCCGATCGTCGACGAGGAATAGTTGAGTTATCGAAAATAGGATGAAATAAGGCTAAAGATGCGGAAGCTTTCAAATGGTTTTAAAAGGTTGGCTAAGGTGATGGTAAATTTATAAGGGTAGTAGGCTCAATTTAAGGATAAAAATAAGAAAAATGGAAGTTGATAAATGAAGCCTCGGTTTTGTAAAAAGATATTATAGTTGGGTAAAATCTAGGATAGTCGGTGGAATGGATAAATGAGCTTAAACACCAGAAACGATTCAACACTAAAAAGTGTCACCCCGATTTCTATTCGGTTCAAGGTGGGAATACGGAATTGTAGAAGGGTTGAACGCCACACCAAAGCAAGGTGATAAGTTCAAAAGAGAACGATAGACGCCACTAGCACGCTAGATAAGTCAGATCGAAACTCGTACGAATTTAGAGAGGAGAAAACTCACTCTTTGAACAAAGTTCATTCAAATGATCAAAAGTCAAAAGTCCTTTACAAATGAAATCAACAAACTATTTATACTAGTTTCTTATGCTAATCGAATAGTCCATTCATGAACTTAATGATTAAGTAATGAACCTAAATTAAGACATGAACCTTCTAGAAAAATGACCAATGGTGTCCTTGTCCATGTTCGGCCGAATGGAAGATGAATGGGCAGCTTCATGTATGAGCAAACTTTGGAAGCCAATGGGATTGTCTAGGTTCGGCCATGGGATGCATGAAACTCCCAAAGGGTGTCTCTTGGCCGAATAGGTGCTTAGGAAACTCCAAGGGTCCTCCCACATGCATCGATTGTACATGGAACTTGGAAGGGGCCTTGAACCTAGACATACATGCACTTGCATTGATTACCCCCCATTCATGCATGTGTGCCGTCCAAGGGAGATGCACCTTTCAATATGCATTAACCTTCCATGTACATGAATGTATGTCCTCCAAACATTGAACCGGTCCATGCATGTATCCTCCCGTTCAATTAACTTTCCCATGGACCTTGCATTAAATGCCATGAATGTATCTTCCAAATTCGGCTAACCTACAAAAGTAAATAACATAATTAAATAACACACAACTATTCATATAATTATAACTTAAAATAATAACTAAATAACTTAATATCACTAACTAAATTTGAACACAATAATTATAAGTCAACTTATAATAAATTCAGCTAGCTCAAAAATAGTCAAAACACTTAATGAGTTGAAATTGAGCTAGGGGTTTCGGCATGAGCTGTAGCAAACTTAATTATAAACTAAATTAAGACTTAGTTTATTGAAAGAAAGAAAGAAGGAGCTGAAAGTAAGCTCGGTTGAGCTCAAACAAGCTGAAACAAGCTCAAATGAGCTGAGTTGAGCTAGACGGTGCTCGAGGAGCTAGAAATGAGCTAGGATCAGCTTGCCAACAATGCACGGGTCCTTTGGATAGTTGCTTCAAGCTGATTTTGTGAGCTTTGGCCCTTGTTTCGAACCAAGGTTTTGCATTAGAAGCTAAAATAGCTTCTAGGAAATGTTTAGCATAAGCTTGAGTTATAGGTCCTTCAGGCAGCTCGTTTAGATCTTGGTTTGCACTCGAGGATGCCCCGGGCGTGCTCACATCACCTTGGGTCCAACTTAGTCTTCCTTTTTGTAGGAAATCGTTCTTTCCTCAAATGAACCCAAACCCAATCTCTGGGTTCTAGTACAACCCGTTTGCGTCCCTTGTTTACTTTGTTGGTGTTGGCATAATTTGTTTTGGCTATTCGCTGCCTAGCCTTCTCATGTAAGGATTTCACCAACTCAGCTTTCTGTTCGCCATCTAAATTCATAATGTGTTCAAGAGGTAAGGCGCAAGATCAAGTACTGTTAGTGGGTTAAAACCATAAACAAGTTCAAATGGAGAATAACCAGTTGTAGAATGAATAGATCTATTATATGCAAATTCAACAAATGGTAGGCATTCTTCCCAATTTCTAATGTTCTTTCCCACAACAGCTTGTAATAAAGTCCCTAAGATTCGATTAACTACTTCAGTTTGGGGGTGACATGTAGTAGAATAAAGTAATTTAGTACCAAGCTTACCCCACAGTACCTTCCAAAAGTGGCTAAGGAATTTGACATCTCTGTCAGAAACAATCGTTTGAGGGATGCCATGAAGTCTTACCACTTCTTTAAAGAATAAGTCTGCCACATGTGTAGCATCATCTATTTTGTGATAAGGAATAAAATGTGCCATCTTTGAAAACCTGTCAACAACAACAAATATACTATCTCTGCCTTTCTTGGTTCGAGGCAAACCTAAAATAAAATTGATGTGATCTGGCTCGGTTGATTGAGTCGATTCACTTGATTGCCCGATCGTTGACGAGAAGTTTGTTCGATTTTGTAGATAGATGGAGTTAGATGATTTTTTATAGGGGAAGTTGAGAAAATGGGTTCAAAAGATGGTTTGGATAGATGTTTGATAGGCTCGGTGAAATAAAGAAATATTGTTTATAATTTAATAGTTAAAATGGAATGGAAAAATAGAACTCAAGCGAAGAACGATTCAATACTATATAAAGTATTGCCCCGAGACTTATATTGCTTAAGGTGGGTTTAATGGATTGTCGAAGATGGACCTTGACCCGTTACCTATAGAGAGGTAGGAACCAAAGGTATAAAAAGGTGGATGAACGCCACACCAGGATGGTGATAAGTTCAAGAAGTCGAGTTGACGCCACTAGCGAGCTAGATAAGTCAGAACGAGACTCGTACGAAATAGGATAGGAGGAAACCTCACAATCAAGTTTTCAATAATCAAATTCTGTAACCTTTTACAATAAACAAGTAAGCTATTTTATAAGCCTAAAATGCCTATTGATATTCGGCATCTATGTTGTTCACACTAACTTAAATTCTGTTCACACAGGTATTTAACATGTTCACACAAATAGCATTAAAATCCAGTTCATGCTTGAAGATGGTACATGAATTGGCCGAACCATCATGATGCTTCACTTGATGCATTCATGCATCCTTAGCCTTGAAGAGTCTCCATAATTCCATGAATGTGTAGCTCTTTAATAATCCTACATCTCCCTTGGCTGAATGAGGCATTAATGTGCCTAAAATACTTGAATGGTCATCTTGAAAATGCATGAATCATGCATGAAACGTCCCATGTATTTTCCCCCCATAAATATGATCCATGAATCTTCAAATACATGAACTTTCAGCAACTCCCTCTTGCATGAACGTCCCAAATGCATGTGCTCCTTTAAATGCCATCCATTGAACCTCAATTGTGCATGCACACTCCCATACATTGAACCTATCATGCATGAACCTTGTTTAATTACTCTCCAAATTCAGCTCACCTACAAAAACACATGAACCAAAATTAAATCACATAAAATTTAGCTGAACAAACATTAATATAATTTAGACACACTAATTAAACATAAATTAAATTAGACAAATTTAATAAAGTCTTAACAAGACATATTAAATTCGGCCAAGACACATTTAAAACATGTAATAAGTCAAAACATAATTATGAGCTGTAGTAATTTAAGCTAAATTAATAAATTACTTAATTTATTCAGACATTAAAATAAATGAGTTGAAATAAACTTAAGCCAAGCTCAAACGAGCTAAAGTAAGCTAAATTAAGCTCATGTGAGCTAAATCGAGCTGGGAAAAACTAAGATTGAGCTTGTTGAGCTGAGATTGAGCTTCATCTTGCACTTGGGGCCCTCGTGTTTAGGCCAATCATGATAGCAACGAGTGGTGCCACAACATGATGCGATTGAGATCACATCATACCCTCCCTCTTGAAGACGATTTGTCCTCAAATCGGGCCACTTGCTCGCGAAAATTTTTTCGAGATCACAAGCCCTTTTGTTCATGATTCGAAAAGTATTGTTTTTAAAACTCCAGGAACCACAAATGGTTTGAAAAGAAAATGATTTAGTTCCATGCTCTCCCTCTTTAGGAGGAAACCATTCCAAAGTGTCACCTACATAGAAATGGAACGAATTAGTGACACTAAAATTTATAAACTCAAACGATCTTTTCAGAATCTTATTCAAAATTAGAATGCATAATCCAATGCCGGGATCAAATGTAGAAGTGGATCTTACCTGTTCACAATGGTTTTCCATACTTGGTAATAAAGGATGCATCAGAATCAAATCAAATTTATAATCAAAATTTATCAAGGAGTCCTCCAAATGATCATGTAATCTAAGTTCCACTTGATCAATCTTACTTAAACATGCAGAATTTATATAGCAAGGCAGATTTGAGACACCATCTTCAAATTCAAATGCACTAACCATTTTACATGCCATCGTCTTATCACATATTCGGATCAAAAGAAAATTAAACAAGCATGCCTTTAAACATTCATATGTCTTGATTCTGTTAAACAAAAATAAACAACATTCTCCACAATCAAAAATTTGATTTTGTCTTAACAAGCCAACAAGATTCACACGTCTCGTTTTCAAACTTAGTGACAAAGCATCATACAAGCAACGATTGTTTACTTGGTCATTCAAACAAAATTTACAATGCTTGCCTTCTCTCAAAGATGAACTAGAATAGCGAACTCCAGGGTTGAACACACGATATTGTTCACTCGTCCCAAAATGTAGTGCGAATTTCTTAATTACCAACAATTCACACAAGTGGAACAAAAAGAATTTGAGCATGCATATGTTCAAACATTCATACATCGTAAATCTCATTCGAATAGACTTGTTCAGACATGGGGAATTTAAAAAAAATAGAAAATTCAAATTATCACCACACACAAGTAGACTAGGCGTTTCACATGCCAACTTTTTATCACAAGAGATCAAAATTTGTTTGTGCAGATTTATTCGTACTTCAGTAAAATTCTTGCCAATACCATACTCATCAATAGGAAAACACTTCTTACCACTATGGAAGGTGTAATCACCATCATTCAGAATATGATAATCAAACAAATCGAACTTTGTATGTGAATAATCTTTATCGCACACTATCACACTTTGTTCATGCTGATCTAATCGAACGCCTTCAATAAAATTGCCAACAACAAACTTATCATAGAAAAAACTTTTCAAAGCACTAGTTGAAACAAAATCATAAATAATAGATGAACAAAAATTAACCAATTCAATGGGGAAAACAATTTCGCAAAAACAATTTTTAGCAATCTTGTCATAAACATGTGAGTAAATGAGTTGAAACTCGCTCAACAAGAAACCCTTACCTTGCTTACCATTGGAAATGTGACAATCATTTTTATCTTCCAACTTACCTCTTTCAATCAATTGAAAACGTCTCTCGGTAGAAAGGTAACGAAGTTGGAACCAATCCGTGGATGGAATCTTGCAAACCTGAAACAAAGAAAAATCACAAGGTAATTTCGAAAGGGGGTTAGCAAAAGAATTCCTCTCTTTTTCGTGATTACTCACTTCACTCGTTTCTTTTATAGACTCTCTTTCTTTTTCACTTGATTTCTTTTCAAGCTCTCTTTCAATTTCTTTTTTCGCTTTTTCTTTTTCAATTTTCTTTTCTTCATTTTCTTTTTCTCTCACTTTTTCGATTTCTTTTTCTTTTGCAATTTCTTTTTCTTTTTCGTTTTCTTTTTGTTTTCTTTCAATTTCTTTTTCAATCTCTTTCTCCTTTTCTCGCTCAATGGATTGCTTCATTTTGAATTGGTCTTCTTGCACTTGTTCCGGTGTGAGCGGCGCTAAAGTGATTTTCCTTCCTTGATGCTTGAAGGAATACCTATTGGTACGTTCATCGTGAATGACCTTGCGATCTGATTGCCATGGTTCTCCTAGCAACAAATGGCAGACTTGAATAGGCACAACATCAAAAAGGACTTCGTCTTGGTATCTTCCAATGGAAAATGCAACACGCACTTGTTGAGTAACTTCAAATTTGCCTTCAACACCAAGTCCTTGCAGTTGATAGGGTCGTGGATGCTTGGTAGTGGCCAAGCCAAGTTTTTTTACCGTTCGAATACTAGCCATGTTTGACCTACTTCCACCATCAATAATGAGGCAACAAACTTTATCGTGGACACGGCAACGCGTGTGAAACATATCTTCACATTGTGGTTCATTTTCCAATCTTTGAAGGATTGCACTAATCTTGATGTCAACGATAGTAGATGTCAAATCTTCTTTATCTTTGTCGAATTGTCGAAATTCAGATCGCATTATCCTTTGCATTTCTTGTCTCCACATTTGGAATTCAAATTCAGAAAATTCTTCAGACATGCTTCAACAAAATATTAGAAAACAAAAGTTAAATTAGAAAGAAAAATAATTCTCACCACAAATCTCTCAAGTTCGCTCAAAAAGAAAAATTCACTCACTCGTGTTTGAACTCTCTTTTAGGCTTTTTTTTTCGAATGAACTCACGCTCTCTTGCCTTTTACCACTCGACCTCGTCTCACAAATTCGTAATTCGTCTCGATAGACTTAATTTGCTGCTTGAGGGTCGGTTTCGAAATGGGTTACAAGGAATAATGTCGGGTGTAGGGTAGGCTGAATAAAGAAGAAATTTGGTTTAAAATGTGGCGTTGGGATGGTAAATAATGGTAGGAAGGGAAACTTGATGATCGGAGTAAATAAGAGAAGAAAATAAAAACTCGCAAGACTTTTCACTTTTTTTTAAACTTGATTTTTTTTTGCTCACCTTTTTTTTTCTTTTTTTTTGCTCGATTTTTTTCACTTTTTTTTTGAATTTTTTTTTCAATCAAATTTTTTTTTTCGAATTTTTTTTGATTTTTTTGTTACTCCAATACAATAGTAAGCTAAATACAAGGGAAAAAAATTAAATTACAACTCAAATTTTTTTTTGATTTTTTTTTCACGTTTCGAACCTACTTGCGGCCTGATACGAACATCGGTACTCCTCGTTTTAGTAGCTCTGATACCAAATGATGTGATCTGGCTCGGTTGATTGAGTCGATTCACTTGATTGCCCGATCGTCGACGAGAAGTTTGTTCGATTTTGTAGATAGATGGAGTTAGATGATTTTTTATAGGGGAAGTTGAGAAAATGGGTTCAAAAGATGGTTTGGATAGATGTTTGATAGGCTCGGTGAAATAAAGAAATATTGTTTATAATTTAATAGTTAAAATGGAATGGAAAAATAGAACTCAAGCGAAGAACGATTCAATACTATATGAAGTATTGCCCCGGGACTTATATTGCTTAAGGTGGGTTTAATGGATTGTCGAAGATGGACCTTGACCCATTACCTATAGAGAGGTAGGAACCAAAGGTATAAAAAGGTGGATGAACGCCACACCAGGATGGTGATAAGTTCAAGAAGTCGAGTTGACGCCACTAGCGAGCTAGATAAGTCAGAACGAGACTCGTACGAAATAGGATAGGAGGAAACCTCACAATCAAGTTTTCAATAATCAAATTCTGTAACCTTTTACAATAAACAAGTAAGCTATTTTATAAGCCTAAATTGCCTATTGATATTCGGCATCTATGTTGTTCACACTAACTTAAATTCTGTTCACACAGGTATTTAACATGTTCACACAAATAGCATTAAAATCCAGTTCATGCTTGAAGATGGTACATGAATTGGCCGAACCATCATGATGCTTCACTTGATGCATTCATGCATCCTTAGCCTTGAAGAATCTCCATAATTCCATGAATGTGTAGCTCTTTAATAATCCTACATCTCCCTTGGCTGAATGAGGCATTAATGTGCCTAAAATACTTGAATGGTCATCTTGAAAATGCATGAATCATGCATGAAACGTCCCATGTATTTTCCCCCATAAATATGATCCATGAATCTTTAAATACATGAACTTTCAGCAACTCCCTCTTGCATGAACGTCCCAAATGCATGTGCTCCTTTAAATGCCATCCATTGAACCTCAATTGTGCATGCACACTCCCATACATTGAACCTATCATGCATGAACCTTGTTTAATTACTCTCCAAATTCAGCTCACCTACAAAAACACATGAACCAAAATTAAATCACATAAAATTTAGCTGAACAAACATTAATATAATTTAGACACACTAATTAAACATAAATTAAATTAGACAAATTTAATAAAGTCTTAACAAGACATATTAAATTCGGCCAAGACACATTTAAAACATGTAATAAGTCAAAACATAATTATGAGCTGTAGTAATTTAAGCTAAATTAATAAATTACTTAATTTATTCAGACATTAAAATAAATGAGTTGAAATAAACTTAAGCCAAGCTCAAACGAGCTAAAGTAAGCTAAATTAAGCTCATGTGAGCTAAATCGAGCTGGGAAAAACTAAGATTGAGCTTGTTGAGCTGAGATTGAGCTTCATCTTGCACTTGGGGCCCTCGTGTTTAGGCCAATCATGATAGCAACGAGTGGTGCCACAACATGATGCGATTGAGATCACATCAAAAATCCATAGATAAATCTATCCAAGGAGAAGTACGAATCGGTAAAGGAGTGTAAAGGCCATGAGGCATTACCTTAGATTTTGCCTGTTTGCATGTAATGCACTTGGAACATACCTTTTCCACATCTTTCTTCATATGTGGCCAATGAAAGTGTTCTTGCAAGATATCAGTGTTTTGGCCACTCCAAAATGTCCCATTAAAACCCCACTATGGGCTTCATGAATCAATAAGTCTCTCATGGAACACTTTGGTATGCATAACCTGTTCATACGAAAAAGAAAGCCATCTACAAGATAAAATTTATCAAAAGCAGTATGTCCACAATTCTTATAGATATGGCCGAAATCAGCATCATCATCATATAGTTCCTTAATATGTTCGAACCTTAAGACTTTAGCATTCAATGTAGTTATTAAAGCATATCGTCTAGACAATGCATCTTGATGCGAACCTGGTCGCACCATGTTTCAACCCAACTCGATGTCATCGAGAGTGGCCTAAGCTTGAGGGGCCGAAGTGTAAAATGAAGCCTAATCTCAGCTCGTTGAGCTCAATTCAGCTCATTTCCAGCTCATTGAGCTCATTTGCTTGTTTGAGCTTACTTTGCGTTTTATAATTTTAGTTGCTGGAATAAAATAAATGCAAATTAGTTTATTCAGCTTAAATAATTAAATTGCATTTTAATTCTGGACTTTTTAATTAGAAGTGTTTAAATTGTGTCTAAAGTTGAGACAAATTAATTTCATATTCTAATTAATTTGTCTTAGCTGCTGTTGAATTAAATTTGTGTCTAAGTTATTATTTGTTTTAATGTGTCTTAGATTAGGCAAATTAATTACATGTTTTTAATATGTCTTAGTTAGCACATGACATGAATTTATTAGCTTATTACATCATTTTAATGTGTCTTAGTCCAGCTGAATTAATGAGCAGATTTAATGTGTCTTGTTGCTGTCAATTTAAATGTGTCCTAATATGAATTAAATTTATGAATTAAATTGCTTTCAGGTACATGCATGAATTGGCTATGAAGAGAGTTGATGATTCCTTTTCTTCATGTGACTATTCGTGAAGCTCAATGGACCATGAGCTGAATTAAAAATCCAGCAATAGTTTTTAGCTTCTCCAAGTGGCTGTTCGTGAAGAGCAATGGACAAAGAGTTGTTCACACAAGGCCATTCATCTCACAAAAACGTTTTCACACCATAAGAGCTATTCATTTTCGTTCATCCACACTTGGAGGCTGTTGGACATCAAGTGTTCACACACTTGGGCTGTTCGTGTGCTTAAACTACCATTAATTTGGCTGATGCTTATTTAGCTACCCAAGGAGGAATTAAAGGCTACTCATAATGTTTTCAGCTAATCAAACATTGAACAAAATCATTTCAGCTCATTAGTGCAATTATTAGCTGAATTAGAAGACTAAACAACCTGCCCATTGATGTCACCTATGCATAGAAGTTTCCAAATGACTTTTTGGTTATTTCAACAGCCATTTGAGTTCAATTAAGTGTAATTAAGCTGATTGCTTTGAGTTCATTCGGCTGGAACATATTCAGCCTATAAATTGTTGTTTTTGTAATCATTTGAAGGTTACTAATTTTGAGACTTTGATCAATTATGAACTTTTGTTCAATTGGTGAGTATTTCAACTCCCTTTGTTCTCTCTTGACTCCATTGACTTATCAAGACATTCTTGTGGCGTCAATCCTGTCAATTTCGAACTTATCACTTTACTAAAGTGTGGCGTTCAATCCTATATCGTTGGTTCTTATCTCTCATAGATATTGGGTCACGATTAACAATTTTTCATCATTTCAAGATAACGTAAGATTTGGGTCGATATTGCATATAATACCGGTTCTTTCTTCAGCCTTGAAATCGAACCTACCCTATCCATCCTTTAATCACTTAAATATTTTCTAGTTTCCAGCCAATTTGTTCTTTTCAACCCGACTTGAAAACCTCAACTCATACTCCTTAATTTTAATGATCGGGCACATCAACAACTCGATTCTCATCACCGAGGCTGGGGTCGCATCATTTGGTATCAGAGCTAGCAAAAATTGAGGAGTACAGACGTTCGTGAAGTTGTCGAAGTAAGTGATTAAAAAAATAAAAAAAATTGAAAAAAAATAAAAAAGTCAAAAAAAATTCGTGGATTGAAGTTCTCTATTTGTATTTGGCATTTTGGTGACTTAAAAAAAATTCGAATTGAAAAAAAAAAGGTCAGTTCTTGCCAATTGAATTTTAAAGTTCTGTGAAGTGACAAAAGTTTGTACCATCCTTGTAGTTTCGACCCACAAACTCTTTTCTACTATCATTCACTACTTAACCATTCGGCTACACTTTAAACCACTCCAAAATTGTTTTCTAGCCTACCTTTTGTCCCAACATCTACTCCCACCCTTACATTAAGTATTGAAGCCAACTCCACCCAGATTGCTAATTCGTCTAAGGAAGTCCATTGAGAACTTAGAGATGCGAACTAAAGTGGTAAAAGGCAAGAGCGATTGGTGAGACCATTTGAGAGAAGAAAAGCCAAAGCGAGTGATACGACCCTGGCCAAGGATGCCCTTGATTTCAGCTTGAATTTAGCTCCTCAAGCTCCATTTAGCTTGGTTCAGCTCACCGAATCTTATTTTAGCTCACATGAGCTTAATTCAGCTCATTTGAGCTCAACCGAGCTTACTTTCAGCTCCTTCTTTCTTTCTTTCAATAAACTAAGTCTTAATTTAGTTTATAATTAAGTTTGCTACAGCTCATGCCGAAACCCCTAGCTCAATTTCAACTCATTAAGTGTTTTGACTATTTTTGAGCTAGCTGAATTTATTATAAGTTGACTTATAATTATTGTGTTCAAATTTAGTTAGTGATATTAAGTTATTTAGTTATTATTTTAAATTATAATTATATGAATAGTTGTGTGTTATTTAATTATGTTATTTACTTTTGTAGGTTAGCCGAATGTGGAAGGTACATTCATGAAGAGATGCATGAACGGGAAAGTTCAACGAATGAGAAGATTCATGCACGGCCTGGTTCAATGTTTGGAGGACATACATTCACGTACATGGAAGATTAATGCATATTGAAAGGTGCATCTCCCTTGGACGGCACACATGCATGAATGGGGGGTAATCAATGCAAGTGCATGTATGGCTAGGTTCAAGGCCCCTTCCAAGTTCCATGTACAATCGATGCATGTGGGAGGACCCTTGGAGTTTCCTAAGCACCTATTCGGCCAAGAGACACCCTTTGGGAGTTTCATGCATCCCATGGCCGAACCTAGACAATCCCATTGGCTTCCAAAGTTTGCTCATACATGAAGCTGCCCATTCATCTCCCATTCGGCCGAACATGGACAAGGACACCATTGGTCATTTTTCTAGAAGGTTCATGTCTTAATTTAGGTTCATTACTTAATCATTAAGTTCATGAATGGACTATTCGGTTAACATAAGAAACTAGTATAAATAGTTTGTTGATTTCATTTGTAAAGGACTTTTGACTTTTGACTTTTGATCATTTGAATGAACTTTGTTCAAAGAGTGAGTTTTCTCCTCTCTAAATTCGTACGAGTTTCGATCTGACTTATCTAGCGTGCTAGTGGCGTCTATCGTTCTCTTTTGAACTTATCACCTTGCTTTGGTGTGGCGTTCAACCTTCTACAATTCCGCAATCCCACCTTGAACTGAATAGAAATCGGGGTGACACTTTTAGTGTTGAATCGTTTCTGGTGTTTAAGCTCATTTATCCATTCCACCGACTATCCTAGATTTTACCCAACTATAATATCTTTTTACAAAACTGAGCCTTCATTTATCAACTTCCATTTTTCTTATTTTTATACTTAAATCGAGCCTACTACCCTTATAAATTTACCATCACCTTAGCCAACCTTTAAAACCATTTGAAAGCTTCCGCATCTTTAGCCTTATTTCATCCTATTTCTGATTACTCAACTATTCCTCGTCGACGATCGGGCAATCAAGTGAATCGACTCAATCAACCGAGCCGGATCACATCATTTGGTATCAGAGCTACTAAAACGAGGAGTGCCGACATTCGTATCAAGCTCGGAGTAGGTTCGTAACGAAAAAAAAGTCAAAAAAAATCAAAAAAATTTGAGTTGGAATTTAATTTTTTTTCTTTTTTTCTCTTCCTTGTATTTTGTTTACTATTATATTGGATTTAAAAAAAAGAGAAGAAATTCAAAAAAATTCAAAAAAATTGAAAAAAAAGAAAAAAAAGAAGTGACAAAAAAATCGAGTTAAAAAAAGAAGAAAAAAAAGTGAAAAGTCTTGCGAGTTTTTATCATTATCACTTATTACTCCGATCATCAAGTTTCCCTTCCTACCATTATTTACCATCCCAACGCCACATTTTAAACCAATTTTCTTCTTTGTTCAGCCTACCCTACACCCGACATTATCCATTGTAACCCATTTTGAAACCGACCCTCAAGCAGCAAATTAAGTCTATCGAGACGAATTACGAATTTGTGAGACGAGGTCGAGTGGTAAAAGGCAAGAGTGTTTGGTGAGACCATTCGAGAGAGTAAAAGCCAAATTTGTGCGAATTTTTCTTTGCGAGTGAAACGTGAGATTTTTGTGGTGAGAATTAAATCATGTTTCAAGAAGAATTTTCTGAATCAGATTTCCAATATTTAATGCAAGAAATGCGTAGAATGGTGAAATCAAATTTTGATAAACTGCATGATAGATTGGATCGAATAGAGACAAGAGCCCAACAAAAACAAATTCCATCGAGACAAGAGACGGAGTTAAGATCATTCCGACGACACTACTCGACAAGAGACTCTTATCAAGACGTCTATTCAACAAGGCGTTCGGGACCAAGAGAAGCAAACTGCGAGTTTGAGTCCTTCCGAGATGATATACAAAAAGGTAATCATGTCTCTACAAATGCCTCAATTTATTCAACTACGAAGGATTATTTACGAAGAGGCGAACGTGTTTCAATAATGTCAAAGTACTCGAATACGGAGGGTTATTCACAAAGAGATGATCGTGACTTGCATGATGAATCTGCCATTTCTTTCAAACGAGAAGCTTGTCGTTATGGTTCTTATAAGTTATCATCTTCTTGTAATGAAAGAACAAGACAAAAAGAAAATAGAAGAAAAGAAAAACAAGAGATGTTGATGCAAGAAAATGAACGAATCTTGAATGAAATTGAGAGAAGAAAAAAAGAAATAAGAGAAAAAGAAAAAGAAATAAAAGAAAAAGATGAAAATGAGATTTCAAAAAGAAAAGAGAGTGAAAAGCAAAAAGAGATTGAAAAAGAAGAAAAAGAAAGAGTGGAAAAAGAAATTGAAAGAGAGTTTCAACAGAAATTGAGTGGAAAAGAAAAAGAGTTTGCCAAAGAAAATAGTGAAAGAGATGAGAGAGAACAAGAAAAAGTGAGCTTTGTTTTTACTAACCCACATGTGAGTTGTTCTTGTTCTATTTCTTCTTTTCAGAATTCTAAAGATTCGTGCGACGATTTTCAATTACAATACTTCCCTGATGAGAGGCGATTCAAGTTGATTCAGAAAGGTAAGAACATAGAAGACCCTTGTCCACCGGCACAGAAAGGTAAGAAAGGTGAGGAAACTATGCCGTGTGAGTCTCCATTATTCCACTTGAATGTTTGTGATAATATTGATGATGATTTAGTCTTTGAAAAGGTTTCATGTCTTGACATGGCTAATTGTCATTCTTTGTTTGATGATAATTTTATTTTAAATGGAGGCATGAAGAGTTGTGTATTTGACGTGATTCGTGTTGAAAATTTTGTTGATAATATTGGATTATTTCAGCTTGTGCAAATTTTGGACGTGCGAGATTGGAGGTATCCACATAAAAGGTTTGATTTATTCAATTGTCATGGTTATGTGAACCTTTTATATTTTTACACGAAATCCTTTTGTATAAGCATGCCTGTGAGAATGAAATTTTACTGCACTATGGAATAAGTGATCAAATCGTGAGTTCAAACCTGGAATTTGCTATGTTGACTCGTTTCGTGGGAAACTTGGGCATTCCAAACTTAGTGCAAACGATTTGATTGATGTTGTGGATTTTGAAAAATATTTGTATCCTGACACAAATGATTGTTTTCCTTTGGTTAGCATTGAAGTGTATGTTTTGAACGATGAATGCAAGAATAAAGTTAGTACAAATTGCGATGCTGATCTGCAAACAAATGAAATTGTAATCCAACGTCTTTGGTACTTTTTGACTACGCAAGATGAAAACCCATATAAATCTATTTCTGACATTGATCGTGTTGAAAATGCTGTTGAGTTTGATTGTGTGCGATCATGTATGGTTATTTGTCTTTTGAACCGATTGAGTTCACTTGTTTGCAATAATGACATATCAAGACTGTTTGATAATTTGATATATGCAAGTTTTGATCGACTAAAATTTTGGATGCATGATCGATTGAAAGAATTTTTTATTTATTTTGGATGTAAATTGAGCTTGACTCTTTTGCTCTTTCAACCGTCAAAGATGGAGAGTCAAATTGAAAATCTTCAACTACAATATACTCCCAAGGAGCGAAGGTTTGTGTTGATCGAGCAAGGTAAAAATGATCTTTGTTTTACTACTTTTAAAGGTAAGGCTCATGAACTTTTTGAAACATCGTTGTTCTCTTTAGGTGGTGCCAAAGATTGTTTTGTTGATTTGATTCGTTATTCACATATTGGTTATGACTTGTGGAAACGATGTGAGACATTTGATTGCCTTAGAACATGTTCATTTTCGTTTCGAATAATTGACGAGGCATTAACGAGTAAATTAGTTTGTTTGCATGGTTGTGAACATGTTGCTTTGCATCTGTCCACTCCCATGGGATTTTCTTGTTCTATTTTGCTTGCATTTGGATTACAAATTTATCTGAAACCATTCTTGTTAACTCATGGTTATTCCTTTCAGTTGTCCCAATTCCAATCCATCCCGTTCGACCGAGGAAAGCTAAGTAAAAGTTGCTGCGATCGAGTGAACCAATGGCTCGACTTAAGGACAAGTCGTTCTAAAGAAGGGGGGAATGATACGACCCTGGCCAAGGATGCCCTTGATTTCAGCTTGAATTTAGCTTCTCAAGCTCCATTTAGCTTGGTTCAGCTCACCGAATCTTATTTTAGCTCACATGAGCTTAATTCAGCTCGTTTGAGCTCAACCGAGCTTACTTTCAGCTCCTTCTTTCTTTCTTTCAATAAACTAAGTCTTAATTTAGTTTATAATTAAGTTTGCTACAGCTCATGCCGAAACCCCTAGCTCAATTTCAACTCATTAAGTGTTTTGACTATTTTTGAGCTAGCTGAATTTATTATAAGTTGACTTATAATTATTGTGTTCAAATTTAGTTAGTGATATTAAGTTATTTAGTTATTATTTTAAATTATAATTATATGAATAGTTGTGTGTTATTTAATTATGTTATTTACTTTTGTAGGTTAGCTGAATGTGGAAGGTACATTCATGAAGAGATGCATGAACGGGAAAGTTCAACGAATGAGAAGATTCATGCACGGCCTGGTTCAATGTTTGGAGGACATACATTCATGTACATGGAAGATTAATGCATATTGAAAGGTGCATCTCCCTTGGACGGCACACATGCATGAATGGGGGGTAATCAATGCAAGTGCATGTATGGCTAGGTTCAAGGCCCCTTCCAAGTTCCATGTACAATCGATGCATGTGGGAGGACCCTTGGAGTTTCCTAAGCACCTATTCGGCCAAGAGACACCCTTTGGGAGTTTCATGCATCCCATGGCCGAACCTAGACAATCCCATTGGCTTCCAAAGTTTGCTCATACATGAAGCTGCCCATTCATCTCCCATTCGGCCGAACATGGACAAGGACACCATTGGTCATTTTTCTAGAAGGTTCATGTCTTAATTTAGGTTCATTACTTAATCATTAAGTTCATGAATGGACTATTCGGTTAACATAAGAAACTAGTATAAATAGTTTGTTGATTTCATTTGTAAAGGACTTTTGACTTTTGACTTTTGATCATTTGAATGAACTTTGTTCAAAGAGTGAGTTTTCTCCTCTCTAAATTCGTACGAGTTTCGATCTGACTTATCTAGCGTGCTAGTGGCGTCTATCGTTCTCTTTTGAACTTATCACCTTGCTTTGGTGTGGCGTTCAACCTTCTACAATTCCGCAATCCCACCTTGAACCGAATAGAAATCGGGGTGACACTTTTAGTGTTGAATCGTTTCTGGTGTTTAAGCTCATTTATCCATTCCACCGACTATCCTAGATTTTACCCAACTATAATATCTTTTTACAAAACTGAGCCTTCATTTATCAACTTCCATTTTTCTTATTTTTATACTTAAATCGAGCCTACTACCCTTATAAATTTACCATCACCTTAGCCAACCTTTAAAACCATTTGAAAGCTTCCGCATCTTTAGCCTTATTTCATCCTATTTCCGATAACTCAACTATTCCTCGTCGACGATCGGGCAATCAAGTGAATCGACTCAATCAACCGAGCCGGATCACATCAACGAGTGTAAACCCGAGTGGAGTGAAATTTTCTTTCCAAGTGACTTGCGAGATTTTGTGGTGAGGTATCTAATTCTCTGATATTATTCTTTTAACATTTCTTCTTTCAATTAATAATCATGTCTCAAGAAGAATTCTCCGTTGATGAATTTCAATATTTGGTGAGCGAGATGGGCCGAATGTTGGAGGAAAAACTAAGTCCATTAAAAAGACGTTTAGATCGAGTGGAGGCAAAGGCCCGACGGAAACAAAATCCACCAAGTCAAGAAACAGAGTCGAGATCATCACGGCAATACGTGTCCCAAGACTACTCGCTAAGAGATTCTTATCGAGATTCCTATTCGTCAAGGAATACAAGACGTGACAGCCTTGAGCATGTGACTTTTCGATATGACGAACGAGAAAGGACGAGTTATTCCCCGTACGCTTCGAAGAAAGCCTTACCAAAAGATTGTACTCGAAGAAATGGACAAAAAGCCTACGAAAATATTTTCTCTTTCTTTGAGTCAAATGGTTATCTTTTTGATTCTTTTGTGTCATCCGCACATTGTAATGAATTCGAAAAAGAAAGTGAAGAAGAAAAAGAAAACAAAAAAGAAAAAGAAAAAGAAAAAGTGAGAGAAAAAGAAAATGAAGAAAAGAAAATTGAAAAAGAAAAATATGAAAATGAGATTTCAAAAACAAAAGAGAGTGAAAAACAAAATGAGATTGAAAAAGAAAGAGAGTTTGAAAAGAAAACGAGTGAAGAAGAAGAGAGTGCTCAAACACAAGGGAGGGATATTTTTGTTAACCCCCATTTGAAATTGCCTTGTGATTTTTCTTTATTTCAGGTTTGCAAGTTTCCACCGATAGACAGGTTCCAGCTTCATTACCTTTCTACCGAGAGACGTTTTCAATTGATTGAACAAGGTAAAACTGATCCTCGTCTTCCCGCCTCTAATGGTAAGCAAGGTGAAGTTTCTCTATTCTCTAAACAACTTCATTCAACTCGTATTGATGACTTTTCTCATGACTTGAATTTTGAAAAGGTACTGTATGTTATAGTCGATAATTGCCATTCTTTGATTGATGACTATAAATTTGCTCTGAATGATGACAAGAAAACTCTCATTTTCGAAAAACATAATGTTGATGAATTTGTTGGTGAATCAATCGGCAATCGTCCACTACAAGGTTTAATTTTGCACGAACATGAATCAAATAGAATTTCTCTTTTACTTGACTGTACTGAAAATGTGTGTTCATTGAATTGTCGTGAAAAATTAATTTGCTTGAACAATGATGTGTGGATAAGATCTGAGACATATGAATGTTTGACAACATGTATGTCTACTTCACCTTTGATACGATTATGCGAAATAATGATGACATGTAACATGATTAATTCCTTTGATCATAATGTTGGCATATCAGAATGGTTTGATAATTTGAGGTATACAAGTTTTGATCGAATAGGACTAAGGGGTCATAATCGATTGAATAAATTTTCCATGTCTTATGGATGCAACTTGAGCTTGAATCCTTTGTCCTTCCTACTGCCAAATATGGGGAGTCAATTTGAAAAGGTAAGACCCTTTTATACTTTTGAACTCGGTAATGGTTTATTTGCTCAAGTTTGGAATGCGAATTTAGAAAGCCTTTGTAAGTTTACAATTCATCGTGTCCTTAATCATTTTCTTTATCGTGAAGATGACATATTTAAACGTCATATCCCTATAGAGGGAGGGCCTGCAAATAACTTGACTTGTGTTCAAGTTATGTGTGCATTTCAGGATCTTGGGAGAACATTGCCAGTACCGTCAACCAAGGGGGTTGTGACGGTGAAAAATTTTTCTCGAGCAAGTGGCCCGGTTTGAGGACAAATCGTCTTTAAGAGGGAGGGAATGATGCGAACCTGGTCGCATCATGTTTCAACCCAACTCGATGTCATCGAGAGTGGCCTAAGCTTGAGGGGCCGAAGTGCAAAATGAAGCCTAATCTCAGCTCGTTGAGCTCAATTCAGCTCATTTCCAGCTCATTGAGCTCATTTGCTTGTTTGAGCTTACTTTGCGTTTTATAATTTTAGTTGCTGGAATAAAATAAATGCAAATTAGTTTATTCAGCTTAAATAATTAAATTGCATTTTAATTCTGGACTTTTTAATTAGAAGTGTTTAAATTGTGTCTAAAGTTGAGACAAATTAATTTCATATTCTAATTAATTTGTCTTAGATGCTGTTGAATTAAATTTGTGTCTAAGTTATTATTTGTTTTAATGTGTCTTAGATTAGGCAAATTAATTACATGTTTTTAATATGTCTTAGTTAGCACATGACATGAATTTATTAGCTTATTACATCATTTTAATGTGTCTTAGTCCAGCTGAATTAATGAGCAGATTTAATGTGTCTTGTTGCTGTCAATTTAAATGTGTCCTAATATGAATTAAATTTATGAATTAAATTGCTTTCAGGTACATGCATGAATTGGCTATGAAGAGAGTTGATGATTCCTTTTCTTCATGTGACTATTCGTGAAGCTCAATGGACCATGAGCTGAATTAAAAATCCAGCAATAGTTTTTAGCTTCTCCAAGTGGCTGTTCGTGAAGAGCAATGGACAAAGAGTTGTTCACACAGGGCC
>NC_053437.1:35273528-35294557 GCF_007990345.1 Gossypium hirsutum
TCTAATGATAAGAAGATTCTTGCATTTGAAAAATGTCATTTTGATGGTATTGGTTGTTTATCTTTAACTTGCAATGGAATGCATGTTTTGGATGCGCAAGATGAAAGTCTGTATAAATTGTTCATTTTATCTGATTCCATTGAAAAGGAATGGAAATGTATTGTTGAGTATGGTATTGGCAAGATTTTTTATGAAGAACGAATAAATCAGCACCAACAAAATCTAGAATTGAGTGATCAAAAGTCGAGATATCATTTGCTTGGTTGTGTTGATCATGTGGATTATCTAATTTATGGTGTGAAATTTCCATGTTTTCATAAATCTTTTCGAATAAAATTTAAAGGGTTTGCTTGTTTGAATTTGAGTATGCTAACACCATCATTGTTTAATTTGTGTAAATTGTTGGAGATAAAAGGACTCTTTTTGCCATCTGGATCGAGTAGTCAAAATCATGTCTTTAATCCTGGAGTTTGCTATTATGAATCATCCATGAAAGAAAGCAAGCATCGTAAATTTTGTTTGAATGAATGTGTAAACAATCTTTGTTTGTATGATACTTTGTCTTTAAGTTTGAAAATGAGCCATGTGAATCTTGTTGGTTTGTTAAGTCAAAATCAAAATTTTGTTTTCGGAGGATGTTCTCAACTGTGGATTAAAAGATCCGAACATGTTTTGAATGATAATGATTTTGAGTTGCTTAGTGCTCTTTCTATGAAGTCGATCATGAAATTGCCAAATCAAACTGAAATGGCAAGAGAAAATTTTGTCTTTGACCCCGGTGAATACCATTCTATATCATTGCCTAAGGTAATACAACCATGGAAAGTTGACTTCCAAAACCATAGCTATCAAATGCCTTGTGATTTATGTTTGTTTCCATCGAAGAAAAAGGTAAGAACGATTTCTATTTTCGACCCCGGTATTGGATTATTTGTTCAAACTGTGAATCAAATCTCAAAAAGTTCCTTTGTGTTTAATCTTCATCGTGTCACTAATTCGTTTTATTCTTTTAAAGGTGACAATGTGAAGTGGTACCCTCCTAAAGAGGGAGGGCATGCGAATGAGCTTCTTTTGATCCGAGTTAATTGTGGCTTTCAGAATCTTCAACAATTTTTCGAGAGTAAATGGCCCGATTTGGGGACAAATCGCTTTAAAGAGGGAGGGGATGATACGACCATGCCCCGGGCACACTTTTGGATCAGCTCCCTAAGCATTGTTTGCAAATCCATGCGAGCTGAATTAGTTCAATTTCATTTCGTTAACCTCCGTTTAGCTCGTTTCCAGCTCACTCGAGCTCAAGTCAACTCACTCAAGCTCAATTCAGCTCAATCTTAACCCAATGAGCTTATTTTTAGCTTTCTTTAGCTTGCATTTATTTTGCTGAAATAAACATTTAATTTGTCATTAGTTAAATTAGTTGTTTATCTTAAGTTAGTTAATTTGTTAAAATCTGGACAAATAATTAATTAAGTGTTTTAATTATATCTAAATTAAATACTTAATTAATTATGATGTTTTAAATATGTCTAAAATTGTTAATATGTATGGCCAAATTTAATGTGCAAATTATTGAGTTCATATGCTGCTAATTTAATGTGTTTGAAATGCATTTAACTTGCTGATTTAATTTGCTGCAGGTTCATGAACGGATTGGTGCAATGTATGGGAGTGTGCATGCACAATTGAGGTTCAATGGATGGCATTTAAAGGAGCACATGCATTTGGGACGTTCATGCAAGAGGGAGTTACTGAAAGTTCATGTATTTGAAGATTCATGGATCATATTTATGGGGGAAAATACATGGGACGTTTCATGCATGATTCATGCATTTTCAAGATGACCATTCAAGTATTTTAGGCACATTAATGCCTCATTCAGCCAAGGGAGATGTAGGATCATTAAAGAGCTACACATTCATGGAATTATGGAGATTCTTCAAGGCTAAGGATGCATGAATGCATCAAGTGAAGCATCATGATGGTTCGGCCAATTCATGTACCATCTTCAAGCATGAACTGGATTTTAATGCTATTTGTGTGAACATGTTAAATACCTGTGTGAACAGAATTTAAGTTAGTGTGAACAACATAGATGCCGAATATCAATAGGCATTTTAGGCTTATAAATAGCTTACTTGTTTATTGTAAAAGGTTACAGAATTTGATCAATTAAACTTAATAGAACTTTTGTTCTTGTGAGGTTACCTCCTCTCTTCTTTCGTTCGAGTCTCGAAGTGACTTATCTAGCTTGCTAGTGGTGTCAATCCGAACTCCATTGAACTTATCACCGAATCGGTGTGGCGTTCAACCATATTTTTATACCTTTGGTTCTTACCTCTATATAGGTATTGGGTCAAGGTTCGCTTCTATCCTTCCACAAATTTCACCTTAAGCAATATAAGACTCGGGCAATACTTTTTAGTATTGAACATTCTTGACGTTTAAGTTTTATTTTCCATCTCCATCAATTACCTTTTTCTAACCTACCTTGTTTCTATTCTAAACCGAATTTATCAACACCAAACCACTCATCTAAACCCTCTCAAAGCTTCCGCAACCCTTAGCCTAAATCACCCAATTTTGACAACTCCAACTACTCCTCGTAGACGATCGGGCAACTTTGTGAAACGACTCGGTTAACCTGGGCCGGATCACATCACCATTCACATACGTTATACCTGTTCTGTTATGCTTATGATTGGACTACAAGCTTGTTTCCGTTGCTATTTACTATCTCATGGCTATTCTTTTCAGTGGACTCAATTGCCATTAGTCCCGTTCGATAGAGGAAAGTCGAGTTCATTTGATTTTTCAGATTCAAGGACGAATCTTTTTGAGGAAGGGGGGAATGATACGAGTCACAAAAGCCCAAATTCTTGAAGGCGAGGCCCAATAAGAAGATTCCAAGCCCAATCAAGAAATCCACCCATACTTAGTTGAAAATCAGGCCAAATTGTCAAAGTGGCCCAAGTTGTAAAGTTTTATTTTTATTTATTTATTTTATTTAGTTTAAATTTTTATATTCAGTCCAAGAGTCCCAAATAAAAGACCCTTGGCCGAATTTCCATATTAAAATAATTAGGAGTTTTTTTTTAGTTTTAGTTTTAGTGTTCTAATTAAATTAGGAAAACATTTGAAAGGCCTATTTATATGGCTTGGCCAGCCACCCTACATTACATTACAATTACATTGAAAATTTCAGATTTGATTTGAGTGAAAATTCTCTTTGAGTTCTTCAAGGATTTTCTCTTGAGTTTTCTTTAGAAGTTGTTTTAACAATCTTTTTGATTGTGGGAGCCATCTTCAACCTTCTTCTTGCCATTGATATTCTTTGGAGGGGAGATTAGAGCCGTTTGAAGGAAGTTGTGAGATCTTTCGAGATTTCAAGGCTTCTTAGGACTTATCTTTTAATTTCTTACTGTCAATTCTTTCTTTATTTCTACTTGTGCTGAATCATTATCTAATCTATTTTCTGTTCTTATTGTGTTTTCAGCCTTTTTCTATCTTAAGGAATCAGCCCAAAAAATCCCCAATTTCTAGGGTTCTTGCCGATTCATCCATACTCTTTTTGGGAGAAATTAGATTGCCGAAATTTGGGGAAAACTATCTTGGTGTTCAATTGGGCAGAATCACAATCTCATTGAGGGTTTCAAGAACCCTAACACTTATTTCTATTCTCAATTTGATTCTTCGCTGATTTGGGGATTTTATTTCAGATCTGAAAATTCAAAAATCTAATCTTTTAATTTTCTGTTTCGTTTCAGATCTAATTGTTTAGGGTTTTCATAGGAGTTTCTCGTGACTTGGCAACTCGATCTTGGTCCGCGCGCAACCCCGTATCACTTTTTGTTTTTCTCTTTTTCTGTTTCTCGCTCAATAGATTGCTTCATCTTGAGTTGGTCTTCATGCACTTGCTTCGGTGTGAGAGGAGCTAATGTAACATTCCTTCCAAGGTGCTTCAATGAATATCAGTTTGTATAGCCGTCGTGGACTACTCGCCGGTCAAATTGCCAAGGACGCCCCAATAGCAAATGTCCCGCGTGCATTGGTACGACATCACAAACCACCTCATCTTGGTACTTGCCTATGGAAAACGCCACCCTTGCTTGCTTCGTCACCTTGAGTTCGCCTCCGTCATTTAGCCATTGTAACTTGTAAGGAGTTGGATGCTTTGTGGTGGCTAAACCAAGTTTTTCAACCAGCAAAGAACTTGCGACATTGGTGCAACTACCTCCGTCAATAATTAAACTACACACCTTGCCTTGAACATGGCAACGAGTGTGAAAGATGTTGTCTCGTTGTTGTTCTTCCTCGGCTACTTGGATATTCAAGCTCCTTTTGACAACAAGTAATTCTCCTTCAACGGGCAGCTCGAGCTCTTCACCTTCCTCCATGGGAATTTCAGGCTCCTCCTCTTGTTCATCTTCGGACTCAATCTCGCCATTTGAACGAACCACCATCACTAGTCGATTAGGACATTGACTCACAATGTGGCCTCTTCCTTGACACTTGAAACACTTGATATCGCGAGAATGATTCGAGACAGCCTCGTTTTTATTTTTGCTAGCATCGGCACTTACTTGATTGGGTTTGGCAGCAACGAAAGGCTCCTTAGGCCGATTGGGAGCTTTGCTAGTCCCTTGAGCCCACTTGTTGGTAGAAGCCGTTGGATATGTTCGCGTGGGTCCTTTTCGTTTCAATTGTTTTTCAACTTTTATTGCCATATGCACCATGTCCATAACTTCTACATAGTGTTGAAGCTCGACGATATTGGCAATATCCCGATTTAGGCCGGCTAAAAATCTCGCCATTGTTGCTTCACGATCCTCCTCCACGTCGGCTCTTATCATAGCGATTTCCATGTCTTTATAGTAGTCCTCGACAGTTCGGTTGCCTTGTGTGAGATTTTGCAATCGTTGGTACAACTCCCGATGGTAATAGGAGGGAACAAAACGCTTGCGCATAACGGCCTTCATTTCGGCCCACGTAGAGATAGGCCTCTCCCCATTCCTCCTTCGGCTAGTCACCAATTGATGTGATCTCAATTGCATCATGTTGTGGCACCACTCGTTGCTATCATGATTGGCCTAAAACACGAGGGCCCCAAGTGCAAGATGAAGCTCAATCTCAGCTCAACAAGCTCAATCTTAGTTTTCCCAGCTCGATTTAGCTCACATGAGCTTAATTTAGTTCGTTTGAGCTCAATTTAGCTTACTTTAGCTCGTTTGAGCTTGGCTTAAGTTTATTTCAACTCATTTATTTTAATGTTTGAATAAATTAAGTAATTTATTAATTTAGCTTAAATTACTACAGCTTATAATTATGTTTTGACTTATTACATGTTTTAAATGTGTCTTGGCCGAATTTAATATGTCTTGTTAAGACTTTATTAAAATTTGTCTAATTTAATTTATGTTTAATTAGTGTGTCTAAATTATATTAATGTTTGTTCAGCTGAATTTTATGTGATTTAATTTTGGTTCATGTGTTTTTGTAGGTGAGTTGAATTTGGAGAGTAATTAAACAAGGTTCATGCATGATAGGTTCAATGTATGGGACGGTGCATGTAAGGCCTCTTTCAATGAATGGTGGCTGATCCATTTGGCTCCCCAAGGCACCTATTTGGCCAAAAGGTGTCCAGCAACTTAAAGCACAAGCTTGGCCGATCGTATTCCCAAGGCAGCATCTAAGCCATTCACACCTCAATTTGACCAATCAGCTCCTATACATGTATGGGTGGATTCATGAACGTCCAAAGGGAGGGAATATTACCTTAATTCATCACATTGAATGTATAATGTGCATGTACAAAGGGGAGAACGAATTTACAAGGTACATGCTTCCATTCATGAACCAGCCCATCATTAAAGCTTTAATTAAGAGAGATGCATTACCCATGCACCTAGCATTCGTCCAAGAGGGGTTGGATATGAATTGAAGATGCACATTCATGGAACAAGGAAGCTTTCTTATTGGTTAAGCATGCATGAACGGGTTTTGGGAAGAAACATGATTATTCAACCATGCATGAACTTACACTATCCATGAACAGAGATTTAATGCTTGAAGTGTGAACATTTTTAATTGTTGTGTGAACACATTAGTAGCTGAATTTTAATAGGCATTAGAGAGCCTATAAATAGTTTATTTTGTTTATTGTAAAAGGTTACAGAATTTGATTATTGAAAACTTGATTGTGAGGTTTCCTCCTATCCTATTTCGTACGAGTCTTGTTCTGACTTATCTAGCTTGCTAGTGGCGTCAACCCGACTTCTTGAACTTATGACCATCCTGGTGTGGCGTTCATCCACCTTTTTATACCTTTGGTTCCTACCTCTCTATAGGTAACGGGTCAAGGTCCATCTTCGACAATCCATTAAACCCACCTTAAGCAATATAAGTCCCGAGGCAATACTTCATATAGTATTGAATCGTTCTTCGCTTGAGTTCTATTTTTCCATTCCATTTTAACTATTAAATTATAAACAATATTTCTTTATTTCACCGAGCCTATCAAACATCTATCCAAACCAAGCCATTTTTGAACCCTTTTAATTACTTCCGCTTAAAACAACTCCATAAAGTTATCTCCATTCGACATCAACCAATACTTCTCGTTGACGATCGGGCAACTTAAGTCAACTTGACTCAATCAGCCGAGCTGGATCACATCATTTGGTATCAAAGCTACTAAAACGAGGAGCGCCGACGTTCGTAATAAGGCTGCAAGTAGGTTCGAAACGTGAAAAAATTCGAAAAAAAATTAAAAAAAAAGAAGTGACAAAAAAAATCGAGTTAAAAAAAAAAGTGAAAAGTCTTGCGAGTTTTTATCATTATCACTTATTACTCCGATCATCAAGTTTCCCTTCCTACCATTATTTACCCATCCCAATGCCACATTTAAACCAATTTTCTTCTTTATTCAGCCTACCCTACACCCGACATTATCCCTTGTAACCCATTTTGAAACTGACCCTCAAGCAGCAAATTAAGTCTATCGAGACGAATTACGAATTTGTGAGACGAGGTCGAGTGGTAAAAGGCAAGAGAGCGTGAGTTCATTAAAAAAAAGCCTAAAAGAGAGTTCAAACACGAGTGAGTGAATTTTTCTTTTTGAGCGAACTTGAGAGATTTGTGGTGAGAATTATTTTTCTTTCTAATTTAACTTTTGTTTTCTAATATTTTGTTGAAGCATGTCTGAAGAATTTTCTGAATTTGAATTCCAAATGTGGAGACAAGAAATGCAAAGGATAATGCGATCTGAATTTCGACAATTCGACAAAGATAAAGAAGATTTGACATCTACTATCGTTGACATCAAGATTAGTGCAATCCTTCAAAGATTGGAAAATGAACCACAATGTGAAGATATGTTTCACACGCATTGCCATGTCCACGATAAAGTTTGTTGCCTCATTATTGATGGTGGAAGTAGGTCAAACATGGCTAATATTCGAACGGTAAAAAAACTTGGCTTGGCCACTACCAAGCATCACGACCCTATCAACTGCAAGGACTTGGTGTTGAAGGCAAATTTGAAGTTACTCAACAAGTGCGTGTTGCATTTTCCATCGGAAGATACCAAGACGAAGTCCTTTGTGATGTTGTGCCTATTCAAGTTTGCCATTTGTTGCTAGGAGAACCATGGCAATCGGATCGCAAGGTCATTCACGATGAACGTACTAATAGGTATTCCTTCAAGCATCAAGGAAGGAAAATCACTTTAGCTCTGCTCACACCGGAACAAGTGCAAGAAGACCAATTCAAAATGAAGCAATCCATTGAGCGAGAAAAGGAGAAAGAGAATGAAAAAGAAATTGAAAGAAAACAAAAAGAAAACAAAGAAGAAAAAGAAATTGCAAAAGAAAAAGAAATCGAAAAAGTGAGAGAAAAAGAAAATGAAGAAAAGAAAATTGAAAAAGAAAAAGCAAAAAAAGAAATTGAAAGAGAGCTTGAAAAGAAATCAAGTGAAAAAGAAAGAGAGTCTGTAAAAGAAACGAGTGAAGTGAGTAATCACAAAAAAGAGAGGAATTTTTTTGCTAACCCCCTTTCGAAATTACCTTGTGATTTTTCTTTGTTTCAGGTTTGCAAGATTCCATCCACGGATTGGTTCCAACTTCATTACCTTTCCACCGAGAGACGTTTTCAATTGATTGAAAGAGGTAAGTTGGAAGATAAAAATGATTGTCACATTTCCAATGGTAAGAAAGGTAAGGGTTCCTTATTGAGCGAGTTTCAACTCATTTACTCACATGTTTATGACAAGATTACTGAAAATTGTTTTTGTGAAAGGGTTTTTCCCATTGAATTGGTTAATTTTCGTTCATCTATTATTTATGATTTTGTTTCAACTAGTGCTTTGAAAAGTTTTTTCTACGATAAGTTTGTTGCTAGAAATTTTATTGAAGGCGTTCGATTAGATCAGCATGAACAAAGTGTGATAGTGTGCGATAAAGATTATTCACATACAAAGTTCGATTTGTTTGATTATCATATTCTGAATGATGGTGATTTGATGTGAGCTTGCCTACGAACCAAATGGAGAACGAACAAGAAGCCATTAAGCTGCCCATTGGTCCAATAACGCGAGCTAGAGCTAGACGATTCAAAGATGCTATTTTAGCAATGGTGGAACGGGTTGAGGAAAATGATAGCAAGGAGTTTAAAAACGAGCTGAACATATTCAACTTCTTTGAAGCTGAATTTCGTTCTAGCTAATTAATTTGCTGCTGGAATTTTAGACCATTTAAATAAGCATTTAAATAAGTTTCATTACAGCTTTTAAATATGTCTTAATTTATTACAAGTGTTTAATATGTTGATTTGGTTGAATTAAAGGTGTCTAGATGTCATTTAATTTGTTTGAATATATTACATGAATTAACTATGTTCAGCCGAATTAATGTGTCTTGTTTAGTACATATTTAATTCGGCTTAATGTTAATTAGTATGTTCATATTATGTTTTAAATTAATTCAGCTGAATTGAGTTAATTAATGAGGTTCATTTGTTTTATTTAGGTTCAGCCGAATGTGGAAGATGCATGGGAAAGGTTGGCCGAATGTGGTGTGCAAGATGCATGCATGTTGGATTCAATGCACCTAATGATACATGCATGAACTACATTAAAAATGGTGTGCTGATTATTGAAGTTCTCTAAGTGACCATTCGGCTAAAGAGATAGTTTTTCAAGCTGCCATTATTTCCTTCACATTGCTGGATACATTTTGGCCATTCGGTTCTTGGTGTTCACATTTTAAGGCTCTTCAAAACCGTCCATTCACACCTAATGTGGCTGTTCAAGTGCCCTCTTTATTATTGATAATTTTTCAGCAAGAGTTGCCTATTGAATGATCATTTAAGCTCATCAGCTGAATGTAGCAGCTACATGCATTCCCAAGATTCATTTGCTTAATATGGAAGCTTCATGTATGGTCACCATTCAGCTGAACCTACATTGGCCATTTTTGTTCAATGTTTGCTTAGAAACTAAGTCTAGAATATGTCCATTCGGCTACTAGGCATTAGGCTATAAATAGTTACTCATTTTCTTGTAAAAGGACTTTTGACAAATTTCTGAAAGAAATATCATTTTAGTGAGGCAATTCACTCTCTTTATTCTCCAAAGCTCTAATTGACTTATCTTCAACAAGTGGCGTCAATCTGACTTTGTTTCAAACTTATCACCATTGGTGTGGCGTTCTTCATACCGTAGGTTCCTATTTTGCTAAATAGAGGGTCTCAGTTTTATCCCAAATCCTTTCTTTCTTTGAAACCTTAAGCCCCGGGTCCTTATTTGCTAATAAGGGTTCGACTTGTTTTCATTGAAATATCCAGCAAACAACACTCCATCAACTCCCTTGTTTCCCAAAGCCATTTAATTTTAAACACCAAGACTTGAATTTATTTCAAGGCCGACACTACCTAATTTCGATCGGGAAATATTACGACTCGTTATTTCATACGAAACGAGCTCGTATCATGATTACACCTTCCATAGTGGTAAGAAGTGTTTTCCTATTGATGAGTATGGTATTGGCAAGAATTTTACTGAAGTACGAATAAATCCGCACAAACAAATTTTGAACTCTTGTGATAAAAAGTTGGCATGTGAAACGCCTAGTCTACTTGTGTGTGGTGATAATTTGAATTTTCTATTTTTTTGCGTAATTTCCCCATGTTTGAACAAGTCTATTCGAATGAGATTTACGATGTATGAATGTTTGAACATATGCATGCTCAAATTCTTTTTGTTCCACTTGTGTGAATTGTTGGTAATTAAGAAATTCACACTACATTTTGGAACGAGTGAACAATATTGTGTGTTCAACCCTGGAGTTCGCTATTCTGGTTCATCTTTGAGAGAAGGCAAGCATTGTAAATTTTGTTTGAATGACCAAGTAAACAATCGTTGCTTGTATGATGCTTTGTCACTAAGTTTGAAAACGAGACGTGTGAATCTTGTTGGCTTGTTAAGACAAAATCAAATTTTTGATTGTGGAGAATGTTGTTTATTTTTGTTTAACAGAATCAAGACATATGAATGTTTAAAGGCATGCTTGTTTAATTTTCTTTTGATCCGCATATGTGATAAGACGATGGCATGTAAAATGGTTAGTGCATTTGAATTTGAAGATGGTGTCTCAAATCTGCCTTGCTATATAAATTCTGCATGTTTAAGTAAGATTGATCGAGTGGAACTTAGATTACATGATCATTTGGAGGAATCCTTGATAAATTTTGATTATAAATTTGATTTGATTCTGATGCATCCTTTATTACCAAGTATGGAAAACCATTGTGAACAGGTAAGATCCACTTCTACATTTGATCCCGGCATTGGATTATGCATTCTAATTTTAAATAAGATTCTGAAAAGATCGTTTGAGTTCATAAATTTTAGTGTCACTAATTCGTTCCATTTCTATGTAGGTGACACTTTGGAATGGTTTCCTCCTAAAGAGGGAGGGCATGGAACTAAATCATTTTCTTTTCAAACCATTTGTGGTTTCTGGAGTTTTAAAAACAATACTTTTCGGATCATGAACAAAAGGGCTTGTGATCTCAAAAAAAATTTCGCGAGCAAGTGGCCCGATTTGAGGACAAATCGTCTTCAAGAGGGAGGGTATGATTGATCTCAATCGCATCATGTTGTGGCACCACTCGTTGCTATCATGATTGGCCTAAAACACGAGGGCCCCAAGTGCAAGATGAAGCTCAATCTCAGCTCAACAAGCTCAATCTTAGTTTTTCCCAGCTCGATTTAGCTCACATAAGCTTAATTTAGCTCGTTTGAGCTAGGCTTAAGTTTATTTCAACTCATTTATTTTAATGTCTGAATAAATTAAGTAATTTATTAATTTAGCTTAAATTACTACAGCTTATAATTATGTTTTGACTTATTACATGTTTTAAATGTGTCTTGGCCGAATTTAATATGTCTTGTTAAGACTTTATTAAAATTTGTCTAATTTTGATGTGATCCGGCCCAGGTTAATCGAGTCGTTTCACAAAGTTGCCCGATCGTCTACGAGGAGTAGTTGGAGTTGTCAAAATTGGGTGATTTAGGCTAAGGGTTGCGGAAGCTTTGAGAGGGTTTAGATGAGTGGTTTGGTGTTGATAAATTCGGTTTAGAATAGAAACAAGGTAGGTTAGAAAAAGGTAATTGATGGAGATGGAAAATAAAACTTAAACGTCAAGAATGTTCAATACTAAAAAGTATTGCCCGAGTCTTATATTGCTTAAGGTGAAATTTGATGAAGGATAGAAGCGAACCTTGACCCAATACCTATATAGAGGTAAGAACCAAAGGTATAAAAATATGGTTGAACGCCACACCAGTTTGGTGATAAGTTCAATTGAGTTTGGATGGACGCTACTAGCAAGCTAGATAAGTCGCTTCGAGACTCGAACGAAAGAAGAGAGGAGGTAACCTCACAAGAACAAAAGTTCTATTAAGTTTAATAATCAAATTCTGTAACCTTTTACAATTGATGTGATCCGGCTCGGTTGATTGAGTCGATTCACTTGATTGCCCGATCGTCGACGAGGAATAGTTGAGTTATCGGAAATAGGATGAAATAAGGCTAAAGATGCGGAAGCTTTCAAATGGTTTTAAAGGTTGGCTAAGGTGATGGTAAATTTATAAGGGTAGTAGGCTCGATTTAAGTATAAAAATAAGAAAAATGGAAGTTGATAAATGAAGGCTCGGTTTTGTAAAAAGATATTATAGTTGGGTAAAATCTAGGATAGTCGGTGGAATGGATAAATGAGCTTAAACACCAGAAACGATTCAACACTAAAAGTGTCACCCCGATTTCTATTCGGTTCAAGGTGGGATTATGGAATTGTAGAAGGTTGAACGCCACACCAAAGCAAGGTGATAAGTTCAAAAGAGAACGATAGACGCCACTAGCACGCTAGATAAGTCAGATCGAAACTCGTACGAATTTAGAGAGGAGAAAACTCACTCTTTGAACAAAGTTCATTCAAATGATCAAAAGTTAAAAAGTCAAAAAGTCCTTTACAAATGAAATCAACAAACTATTTATACTAGTTTCTTATGTTAACCGAATAGTCCATTCATGAACTTAATGATTAAGTAATGAACCTAAATTAAGACATGAACCTTCTAGAAAAATGACCAATGGTGTCCTTGTCCATGTTCGGCCGAATGGGAGATGAATGGGCAGCTTCATGTATGAGCAAACTTTGGAAGCCAATGGGATTGTCTAGGTTCGGCCATGGGATGCATGAAACTCCCAAAGGGTGTCTCTTGGCCGAATAGGTGCTTAGGAAACTCCAAGGGTCCTCCCACATGCATCGATTGTACATGGAACTTGGAAGGGGCCTTGAACCTAGCCATACATGCACTTGCATTGATTACCCTCCATTCATGCATGTGTGCCGTCCAAGGGAGATGCACCTTTCAATATGCATTAATCTTCCATGTACATGAATGTATGTCCTCCAAACATTGAACCAGGCCGTGCATGAATCTTCTCATTCGTTGAACTTTCCCGTTCATGCATCTCTTCATGAATGGTACTTCCACATTCGGCTAACCTACAAAAGTAAATAACATAATTAAATAACACACAACTATTCATATAATTATAATTTAAAATAATAACTAAATAACTTAATATCACTAACTAAATTTGAACACAATAATTATAAGTCAACTTATAATAAATTCAGCTAGCTCAAAAATAGTCAAAACACTTAATGAGTTGAAATTGAGCTAGGGGTTTCGGCATGAGCTGTAGCAAACTTAATTATAAACTAAATTAAGACTTAGTTTATTGAAAGAAAGAAAGGAGCTGAAAGTAAGCTCGGTTGAGCTCAAACGAGCTGAATTAAGCTCATGTGAGCTAAAATAAGATTCGGTGAGCTGAACCAAGCTAAATGGAGCTTGAGGAGCTAAATTCAAGCTAAAATCAAGGGCATCCTTGGCCAGGGTCGTATCATTCCCCCCTTCTTTAGAACGACTTGTCCTCAAGTCGAGCCATTGGTTCACTCGATCGCAGCAACTTTTACTTAGCTTTCCTCGGTCGAACGGGATGGATTGGAATTGGGACAACTGAAAGGAATAACCATGAGTTAACAAGAATGGTTTCAGATAAATTTGTAATCCAAATGCAAGCAAAATAGAACAAGAAAATCCCATGGGAGTGGACAGATGCAAAGCAACATGTTCACAACCATGCAAACAAACTAATTTACTCGTTAATGCCTCGTCAATTATTCGAAACGAAACTGAACATGTTCTAAGGCAATCAAATGTCTCACATCGTTTCCACAAGTCATAACCAATATGTGAATAACGAATCAAATCAACAAAACAATCTTTGGCACCACCTAAAGAGAACAACGATGTTTCAAAAAGTTCATGAGCCTTACCTTTAAAAGTAGTAAAACAAAGATCATTTTTACCTTGCTCGATCAACACAAACCTTCGCTCCTTGGGAGTATATTGTAGTTGAAGATTTTCAATTTGACTCTCCATCTTTGACGGTTGAAAGAGCAAAAGAGTCAAGCTCAATTTACATCCAAAATAAATAAAAAATTCTTTCAATCGATCATGCATCCAAAATTTTAGTCGATCAAAACTTGCATATATCAAATTATCAAACAGTCTTGATATGTCATTATTGCAAACAAGTGAACTCAATCGGTTCAAAAGACAAATAACCATACATGATCGCACGCAATCAAACTTAACAGCATTTTCAACACGATCAATGTCAGAAATAGATTTATATGGGTTTTCATCTTGCGTAGTCAAAAAGTACCAAAGACGTTGGATTACAATTTCATTTGTTTGCAGATCAGCATCGCAATTTGTACTAACTTTATTCTTGCATTCATCGTTCAAAACATACACTTCAAGGCTAACCAAAGGAAAACAATCATTTGTGTCAGGATACAAATATTTTTCAAAATCCACAACATCAATCAAATCGTTTGCACTAAGTTTGGAATGCCCAAGTTTCCCACGAAACGAGTCAACATAGCAAATTCCAGGTTTGAACTCACGATTTTGATCACTTATTCCATAGTGCAGTAAAAATTTCATTCTCACAGGCATGCTTATACAAAAGGATTTTGTGTAAAAATATAAAAGGTTCACATAACCATGACAATTGAATAAATCAAACCTTTTATGTGGATACCTCCAATCTCGCACGTCCAAAATTTGCACAAGCTGAAATAATCCAATATTATCAACAAAATTTTCAACACGAATCACGTCAAATACACAACTCTTCATGCCTCCATTTAAAATAAAATTATCATCAAACAAAGAATGACAATTAGCCATGTCAAGACATGAAACCTTTTCAAAGACTAAATCATCATCAATATTATCACAAACATTCAAGTGGAATAATGGAGACTCACACGGCATAGTTCCCTCACCTTTCTTACCTTTCTGTGCCGGTGGACAAGGGTCTTCTATGTTCTTACCTTTCTGAATCAACTTGAATCGCCTCTCATCAGGGAAGTATTGTAATTGAAAATCGTCGCACGAATCTTTAGAATTCTGAAAAGAAGAAATAGAACAAGAACAACTCACATGTGGGTTAGTAAAAACAACGCTCACTTTTTCTTGTTCTCTCTCATCTCTTTCACTATTTTCTTTGGCAAACTCTTTTTCTTTTCCACTCAATTTCTGTTGAAACTCTCTTTCAATTTCTTTTTCCACTCTTTCTTTTTCTTCTTTTTCAATCTCTTTTTGCTTTTCACTCTCTTTTCTTTTGAAATCTCATTTTCATCTTTTTCTTTTATTTCTTTTTCTTTTTCTCTTATTTCTTTTTTCTTCTCTCAATTTCATTCAAGATTCGTTCATTTTCTTGCATCAACATCTCTTGTTTTTCTTTTCTTCTATTTTCTTTTTGTCTTGTTCTTTCATTACAAGAAGATGATAACTTATAAGAACCATAACGACAAGCTTCTCGTTTGAAAGAAATGGCAGATTCATCATGCAAGTCACGATCATCTCTTTGTGAATAACCCTCCGTATTCGAGTACTTTTACATTCTTGAAACACGTTCGCCTCTTCGTAAATAATCCTTCGTAGTTGAATAAATTGAGGCATTTGTAGAGACATGATTACCTTTTTGTATATCATCTCGGAAGGACTCAAACTCGCAGTTTGCTTCTCTTGGTCTCGAACGCCTTGTTGAATAGACGTCTTGATAAGAGTCTCTTGTCGAGTAGTGTCGTCGGAATGATCTTAACTCCGTCTCTTGTCTCGATGGAATTTGTTTTTGTTGGGCCCTTGTCTCTATTCGATCCAATCTATCATGCAGTTTATCAAAATTTGATTTCACCATTCTACGCATTTCTTGCATTAAATATTGGAAATCTGATTCAGAAAATTCTTCTTGAAACATGATTTAATCTCACCACAAAAATCTCACGTTTCACTCGCAAAGAAAAATTCGCACAAATTTGGCTTTTACTCTCTCGAATGGTCTCACCAAACACTCTTGCCTTTTACCACTCGACCTCGTCTCACAAATTCGTAATTCGTCTCGATAGACTTAATTTGCTGCTTGAGGGTCAGTTTCAAAATGGGTTACAATGGATAATGTCGGGTGTAGGGTAGGCTGAACAAAGAAGAAAATTGGTTTAAAATGTGGCGTTGAGATGGTAAATAATGGTAGGAAGGGAAACTTGATGATCGGAGTAATAAGTGATAATGATAAAAACTCGCAAGACTTTTCACTTTTGTTTTTTTCTTCTTTTTTTTAACTCGATTTTTTTGTCACTTTTTTTTTCTTTTTTTTTGATTTTTTTTTGAATTTTTTTTTCTGAATTTATTCTCCTTTTTTTTAAATCCAATACAATAGTAAACAAAATACAAGGAAGAGAAAAAAATTAAATTCCAACTCAAAAATTTTTTTTTTTGACTTCCTTTTTTTTTGATTTTTTTTCGTTACGAACCTACTCCGAGCTTGGTACGAACGTCGGCATTCCTCGTTTTAGTAGCTCTGATACCAAATGATGTGATCCGGCTCGGTTGATTGAGTCGATTCACTTGATTGCCCGATCGTCGACGAGGAATAGTTGAGTTATCGGAAATAGGATGAAATAAGGCTAAAGATGCGGAAGCTTTCAAATGGTTTTAAAGGTTGGCTAAGGTGATGGTAAATTTATAAGGGTAGTAGGCTCGATTTAAGTATAAAAATAAGAAAAATGGAAGTTGATAAATGAAGGCTCGGTTTTGTAAAAAGATATTATATTTGGGTAAAATCTAGGATAGTCGGTGGAATGGATAAATGAGCTTAAACACCAGAAATGATTCAACACTAAAAGTGTCACCCCGATTTCTATTCGGTTCAAGGTGGGATTACGGAATTGTAGAAGGTTGAACGCCACACCAAAGCAAGGTGATAAGTTCAAAAGAGAACGATAGACGCCACTAGCACGCTAGATAAGTCAAATCGAAACTCGTACGAATTTAGAGAGGAGAAAACTCACTCTTTTGAACAAAGTTCATTCAAATGATCAAAAGTCAAAAAGTCAAAAAGTCCTTTACAAATGAAATCAACAAACTATTTATACTAGTTTCTTATGTTAACCGAATAGTCCATTCATGAACTTAATGATTAAGTAATGAACCTAAATTAAGACATGAACCTTCTAGAAAAATGACCAATGGTGTCCTTGTCCATGTTCGGCCGAATGGGAGATGAATGGGCAGCTTCATGTATGAGCAAACTTTGGAAGCCAATGGGATTGTCTAGGTTCGGCCATGGGATGCATGAAACTCCCAAAGGGTGTCTCTTGGCCGAATAGGTGCTTAGGAAACTCCAAGGGTCCTCCCACATGCACCGATTGTACATGGAACTTGGAAGGGGGCTTGAACCTAGCCATACATGCACTTGCATTGATTACCCCCCATTCATGCATGTGTGCCGTCCAAGGGAGATGCACCTTTCAATATGCATTAATCTTCCATGTACATGAATGTATGTCCTCCAAACATTGAACCAGGCTGTGCATGAATCTTCTCATTCGTTGAACTTTCCCGTTCATGCATCTCTTCATGAATGTACCTTCCACATTCGGCTAACCTACAAAAGTAAATAACATAATTAAATAACACACAACTATTCATATAATTATAATTTAAAATAATAACTAAATAACTTAATATCACTAACTAAATTTGAACACAATAATTATAAGTCAACTTATAATAAATTCAGCTAGCTCAAAAATAGTCAAAACACTTAATGAGTTGAAATTGAGCTAGGGGTTTCGGCATGAGCTGTAGAAAACTTAATTATAAACTAAATTAAGACTTAGTTTATTAAAACAAAGAAAGAAGGAGCTGAAAGTAAGCTCGGTTGAGCTCAAACGAGCTGAATTAAGCTCATGTGAGCTAAAATAAGATTCGGTGAGCTGAACCAAGCTAAATGGAGCTTGAGGAGCTAAATTCAAGCTGAAATCAAGGGCATCCTTGGCCAGGGTCGTATCAACAATAAACAAAATAAACTATTTATAGGCTCTCTAATGCCTATTAAAATTCAGCTACTAATGTGTTCACACAACAATTAAAAATGTTCACACTTCAAGCATTAAATCTCTGTTCATGGATAGTGTAAGTTCATGCATGGTTGAATAATCTTGTTTCTTCCCAAAACCCGTTCATGCATGCTTAACCAATAAGAAAGCTTCCTTGTTCCATGAATGTGCATCTTCAATTCATATCCAACCCCTCTTGGACGAATGCTAGGTGCATGGGTCATGCATCTCTCTTAATTAAAACTTTAATGATGGGCTGGTTCATGAATGGAAGCATGTACCTTGTAAATTCGTTCTCCCCTTTGTACATGCACATTATACATTCAATGTGATGAATTAAGGTAATATTCCCTCCCTTTGGACATTCATGAATCCACCCATACATGTATAGGAGCTGATTGGTCAAATTGAGGTGTGAATGGCTTAGATGCTGCCTTGGGAATACGATCAGCGAAGCTTGTGCTTTAAGTTGCTGGATACCTTTTGGCCAAATAGGTGCCTTGGGGAGCCAAATGGATCAGCCACCATTCATTGAAAGAGGCCTTACATGCACCGTCCCATACATTGAACCTATCATGCATGAACCTTGTTTAATTACTCTCCAAATTCAACTCACCTACAAAAACACATGAACCAAAATTAAATCACATAAAATTCAGCTGAACAAACATTAATATAATTTAGACGCACTAATTAAACATAAATTAAATTAGACAAATTTAATAAAGTCTTAACAAGACATATTAAATTCGGCCAAGACACATTTAAAACATGTAATAAGTCAAAACATAATTATGAGCTGTAGTAATTTAAGCTAAATTAATAAATTACTTAATTTATTCAGACATTAAAATAAATGAGTTGAAGTAAACTTAAGCCAAGCTCAAACGAGCTAAAGTAAGCTAAATTGAGCTCAAACGAGCTAAATTAAGCTCATGTGAGCTAAATCGAGCTGGGAAAAACTAAGATTGAGCTTGTTGAGCTGAGATTGAGCTTCATCTTGCACTTGGGGCCCTCGTGTTTAGGCCAATCATGATAGCAACGAGTGGTGCCACAACATGATGCGATTGAGATCACATCATACCCTCCCTCTTGAAGACGATTTGTCCTCAAATCGGGCCACTTGCTCGCGAAAAATTTTTCGAGATCACAAGCCCTTTTGTTCATGATCCGAAAAGTATTATTTTTAAAACTCCAGGAACCACAAATGGTTTGAAAAGAAAATGATTTAGTTCCATGCCCTCCCTCTTTAGGAGGAAACCATTCCAAAGTGTCACCTACATAGAAATGGAACGAATTAGTGACACTAAAATTTATAAACTCAAACGATCTTTTCAGAATCTTATTCAAAATTAGAATGCATAATCCAATGCCGGGATCAAATGTAGAAGTGGATCTTACCTGTTCACAATGGTTTTCCATACTTGGTAATAAAGGATGCATAAGAATCAAATCAAATTTATAATCAAAATTTATCAAGGAGTCCTCCAAATGATCATGTAATCTAAGTTCCACTCGATCAATCTTACTTAAACATGCAGAATTTATATAGCAAGGCAGATTTGAGACACCATCTTCAAATTCAAATGCACTAACCATTTTACATGCCATCGTCTTATCACATATTCGGATCAAAAGAAAATTAAACAAGCATGCCTTTAAACATTCATATGTCTTGACTCTGTTAAACAAAAATAAACAACATTCTCTACAATCAAAAATTTGATTTTGTCTTAACAAGCCAACAAGATTCACACGTCTCGTTTTCAAACTTAGTGACAAAGCATCATACAAGCAACGATTGTTTACTTGGTCATTCAAACAAAATTTACAATGCTTGCCTTCTCTCAAAGATGAACCAGAATAGCGAACTCCAGGGTTGAACACACGATATTGTTCACTCGTTCCAAAATGCAGTGTGAATTTCTTAATTACCAACAATTCACACAAGTGGAACAAAAAGAATTTGAGCATGCATATGTTCAAACATTCATACATCGTAAATCTCATTCGAATAGACTTGTTCAAACATGGGGAATTTATACAAAAAATAGAAAATTCAAATTATCACCACACACAAGTAGACTAGGCGTTTCACATGCCAACTTTTAATCACAAGAGTTCAAAATTTGTTTGTGCGGATTTATTCGTACTTCAGTAAAATTCTTGCCAATACCATACTCATCAATAGGAAAACACTTCTTACCACTATGGAAGGTGTAATCACCATCATTCAGAATATGATAATCAAACAAATCGAACTTTGTATGTGAATAATCTTTATCGCACACTATCACACTTTGTTCATGCTGATCTAATCGAACGCCTTCAATAAAATTGCCAGCAACAAACTTATCATAGAAAAAACTTTTCAAAGCACTAGTTGAAACAAAATCATAAATAATAGATGAACGAAAATTAACCAATTCAATGGGGAAAACAATTTGGCAAAAACAATTTTCAGCAATCTTGTCATAAACATGTGAGTAAATGAGTTGAAACTCGCTCAACAAGGAACCCTTACCTTGCTTACCATTGGAAATGATACGACCCTGGCCAAGGATGCCCTTGATTTCAGCTTGAATTTAGCTCCTCAAGCTCCATTTAGCTTGGTTCAGCTCACCGAATCTTATTTTAGCTCACATGAGCTTAATTCAGCTCGTTTGAACTCAACCGAGCTTACTTTCAGCTCCTTCTTTCTTTCTTTCAATAAACTAAGTCTTAATTTAGTATATAATTAAGTTTGCTACAGCTCATGCCGAAACCCCTAGCTCAATTTCAACTCATTAAGTGTTTTGACTATTTTTGAGCTAGCTGAATTTATTATAAGTTGACTTATAATTATTGTGTTCAAATTTAGTTAGTGATATTAAGTTATTTAGTTATTATTTTAAATTATAATTATATGAATAGTTGTGTGTTATTTAATTATGTTATTTACTTTTGTAGGTTAGCCGAATGTGGGTACATTCATGAAGATGCATGAACGG
>NC_053437.1:35295057-35332034 GCF_007990345.1 Gossypium hirsutum
AGCTATCCATGCATCATCCAAGTTTTTCCAAGTCCAATGCTTCATCTAGAAGGTGTCTAATGGAGCTCCATGTTCAGCCGAATCTAGCTAGTTCATTTAAGTGATTCATTTGCTTAATTTTTAAGGAATGTAAGTGACCATTCGGCTAGCTTAGGTGTTGCTTATAAATAGCTGAAATTTTACTTTGTAAAGGACTTTGGACATTTTAATTAGCAAATTGCTGCCAAATTTGTGAGGCATTTTCTCTCAAATTTTGTTCGAGACCCGTAAGACTTATCTAAGCTTTTAGTGGCGTCTTTCCGAGTCTTTTCCGAACTTATCACTCCTAAAACCCGAGTGTGGCGTTCACCTTTGATACCTTTGGTTCATACTTTACTAAGTATCGGGTCAAGGTCCTTATCAACCATTTCCAACTCAATTTGGTCCTATAAGTTTCGGGTCGACACTTGATACGACCATGCCCCGGGCACACTTTTGGATCAGCTCCCTAAGCATTGTTTGCAAATCCATGCGAGCTAAATTAGTTCAATTTCATTTCGTTAAGCTCCGTTTAGCTCGTTTCCAGCTCACTCGAGCTCAAGTCAACTCACTCAAGCTCAATTCAGCTCAATCTTAACCCAATGAGCTTATTTTTAGCTTTCTTTAGCTTGCATTTATTTTGCTGAAATAAACCATCTAATTTGTCATTAGTTAAATTAGTTGTTTATCTTAAGTTAGTTAATTTGTTAAAATCTGGACAAATAATTAATTAAGTGTTTTAATTATATCTAAATTAAATACTTAATTAATTATGATGTTTTAAATATGTCTAAAATTGTTAATATGTATGGCCAAATTTAATGTGCAAATTATTGAGTTCATATGCTGCTAATTTAATGTGTTTGAAATGCATTTAACTTGCTGATTTAATTTGCTGCAGGTTCATGAACGGATTGGTGCAATGTATGGGAGTGTGCATGCACAATTGAGGTTCAATGGATGGCATTTAAAGGAGCACATGCATTTGGGACGTTCATGCAAGAGGGAGTTGCTAAAAGTTCATGTATTTGAAGATTCATGGATCATATTTATGGGGGAAAATACATGGGACGTTTCATGCATGATTCATGCATTTTCAAGATGACCATTCAAGTATTTTAGGCACATTAATGCCTCATTCAGCCAAGGGAGATGTAGGATCATTAAAGAGCTGCACATTCATGGAATTATGGAGATTCTTCAAGGCTAAGGATGCATGAATGCATCAAGTGAAGCATCATGATGGTTCGGCCAATTCATGTACCATCTTCAAGCATGAACTGGATTTTAATGCTATTTGTGTGAACATGTTAAATACCTGTGTGAACAGAATTTAAGTTAGTGTGAACAACATAGATGCCGAATATCAATAGGCATTTTAGGCTTATAAATAGCTTACTTGTTTATTGTAAAAGGTTACAGAATTTGATCAATTAAACTTAATAGAACTTTTGTTCTTGTGAGGTTACCTCCTCTCTTCTTTCGTTCGAGTCTCGAAGCGACTTATCTAGCTTGCTAGTGGTGTCAATCCGAACTCTATTGAACTTATCACCGAATCGGTGTGGCGTTCAACCATCTTCCTATACCTTTGGTTCTTACCTCCATATAGGTAACGGGTCAAGGTCCGCTTCTATCCTTCATCAAAATTCACCTTAAGCAATATAAGACTCGGGGCAATACTTTACATAGTATTGAATCGTTCTTAATACTTAAGTTCATTTTTTTCATCTCCATCCTATTTATTAAATATAAACTTTATTTTTTTTATTAAACCGAACCTACAAAATATCCGAATTTAGCCTATCTTTTGAACCCTTTTAAAAGTCTTCCGCTTAAACTGAAAACAATCTTCATCTTAAAACAATTTCGAACGAACTTCTCGTTGACGATCGGGCAATCAAGTGAATCGACTCAATCAACCGAGCCGGATCACATCATTTGGTATCAGAGCTACTAAAACGAGGAGCACCGACATTCGTAATAAGGCCGCAAGTAGGTTCGAAACGTGAAAAAAAAATCAAAAAAAAAATTTTTGAGTTGTAATTTAATTTTTTTTCCCTTGTATTTAGCTTACTATTGTATTGGAGTAACAAAAAAAATCAAAAAAAATTCGAAAAAAAAAATTGATTGAAAAAAAAAATATTCAAAAAAAAGTGAAAAAAAAATTGAGCAAAAAAAAAAGGTGACCAAAAAAAATCAAGTTAAAAAAAAAGTGAAAAGTCTTGCGAGTTTTTATTTTTTTTCTCTCTTATTTGCTCCGATCATCAAGTTTCCCTTCCTAGCATTATTTACCCATCCCAACGCCACACTTAGCCTTGATTTTATTTTGTTTAGCCTACCATACACCCACATCATTCCTTTGTAACCTATTTTGAAACCGACCCTCAAGTAGCAAATTAAGTCTATCGAGACGAATTACGAAATTGTGAGACGAGGTCGAGAGGTAAAAGGCACGTGTGTTTTACATCAAAGAAAAAGCCATTAAAGAGTGTAAACACGAGTGGAGTGTTATCCAATTTTCATTGTGAGTGAAACGTGAGATTTTTGTGGTGAGGTATTTACTTTCTATTTTATTTTAATCATTTTAAAAAAAAAAAAAAACATGTCACAAGAATTTTCCGAATCAGATTTCCAATATTTGAAGCAAGAGATACGTAGAATTGTGAAATCAAATTTTGATAAATTGCATGATAGATTGGATCGAATAGAGACAAGAGCCCAACAAAAGCAAATTTCATCGAGTCATGAGACGGAGTTAAGATCATCCCGACGACACTACTCGACAAGAAACTCTTATCAAGACGTTTATTCAACAAGGCGTACGAGACCAAGAGTAGCAAACTCCGAGTTTGAGTCCTTCCGAGATGATAAACGAAAAAGTAAACGTGTCTCTACAAGTGCCTCAATTTATTCATCTACAAAGGATTATTTACGAAGAGGCGAACGTGCTTCAAGAGTGTCAAAGTACTCGGCTACGGAAGATCTATCACAAAGAGAAGATTGCCATTTGTGTGAAGAACCCTTTTCTTATTCTCAACAAAAGGTTTCTCTTTTTGATGATTTATACTTTTGTAATGAAATCGAAACATCATGTGAGAAAGAAAAAGAGTGTGAGCGAGAAAATGAAAAAGAAAAAGAAATAAGAAGAAAAGAAAGACAAGAAATGTTGATGAGAGAAAATGAGCATATATGGAATGAAATCGAGAGACGAAAAAAAGAAATGAAAAAAAAGGAACAAGAAATCAAAAAGTGAGAGAAAAGAAAATGAAGAGAAAGAATTCGAAAAAGAAATTGAGATTGAACAAGAATGCAAGCGAGAAAGAGAAATCGAAAGAAAAGAAGAAAAGATTGAAAAAGAAAAAGAAATCCAAAAAGAGAGTGAGGTCAAAAATAAAATTGAAAATGAGAGAGGAAATGAAAAGAGAAAAAAAGAAGTTGAGATTAGAAAAGAGTTTGAAAAAGAGAAGAGTGAAAAGGGAGAAAGCAATCGAGCAAAAGTGAGGAATGTTCTAACTAACCCATTTGCAAGTTTGCCGTGTAAATTTTCTTCTTTCCAGGTTTCCAAGGAACCGATTGACAAGTTTCAACTTCAATACCTTTCCATGGATAGAAGGTTCACTTTGGCTGAAAAAGGTAGTGTTCTCAACGATCCTAGTTCGCCTATGCCAAAAGGTAAGCAAGGTATGAGTCTTGAAATTTTTAAAGCACCTCTGCCTTTTTCGATTGTTGATGGGTCCTTTGTTGATGATTTGGTCTTTAGAAAGAATCTAAACTTTGACGTGGCTACTTGTCATTCTTTGATTGATGATGACCCATTTGTTTTGTCTGATGATAAAAAGATTCTTGCTTTTGAAAAATATTATTTTCTTGATGATATTAGTTGTTTGTCTTTAACTTGCAATGGAATACATGTTTTGGATCCGCAAGATGAAAGTCCATATAAAATGTTCATTCTCACTGATCATGTTGAAAAGGAATGGAAATGTATTGATGAATACGCCATTGGCAAGATTTTTGATGAAGAGCGAATAAATCAACACCAACAAAATCTGGAATTGTGTGATCAAAAGTTGACATATCATCTGCTTGGTTGTGTTGATCATGTGGATTATCTAATTTTTGGTGTGAAATTTCCATGTTTTTGTAAATCTTTTCGAATGAAATTTAAAGGGTTTGCTTGTTTGAATTTGAGTATGTTAACACCCTCGTTGTTTAATTTGTGTAAATTGTTGGAGATAAAAGGACTCTTTTTGCCATTTGGATCGAGTAGTCAAAATCATGTCTTTAATCCTGGAGTTTGCTATTATGAATCATCCATGAAAGAAAGCAAGCATCGTAAAATTTGTTTGAATGAATGTGTAAACAATCTTTGTTTGTATGATACTTTGTCTTTAAGTTTGAAAATGAGCCATGTGAATCTTGTTGGTTTGTTAAGTCAAAATCAAAATTTTGTTTTCGGAGGATGTTCTCAACTGTGGACTAAAAGATCCGAACATGTTTTGAATGATAATGATTTTGAGTTTCTTAGTGCTCTTTCTATGAAGTCGGTCATGAAATTGCCAAATCAAATTGAAATGGCAAGAGAAAATTTTGTCTTTGACCCCGGTGAACACCATTCTATATCATTGCCTAAGGTAATCGAACCATGGAAAGTTGACTTCCAAAACCATAGCTATCAAATGCCTTGTGATTTATGTTTGTTTCCATCGAAGAAAAAGGTAAGAACGATTTCTATTTTCGACCCCGGTATTGGATTATTTGTTCAAACTGTGAATCAAATCTCAAAAAGTTCCTTTGTGTTTAATCTTCATCGTGTCACTAATTCGTTTTATTCTTTTAAAGGTGACAATATGAAGTGGTACCCTCCTAAAGAGGGAGGGCATGCGAATGAGCTTCTTTTGATCTGAGTTAATTGTGGCTTTTAGAATCTTCAACGATTTTTCGCGAGTAAATGGCCCGATTTGGGGACAAATCGCTTTAAAGAGGGAGGGGATGATACGACCATGCCCCGGGCACACTTTTGGATCAGCTCCCTAAGCATTGTTTGCAAATCCATGCGAGCTAAATTAGTTCAATTTCATTTCGTTAAGCTCCGTTTAGCTCGTTTCCAGCTCACTCGAGCTCAAGTCAACTCACTCAAGCTCAATTCAGCTCAATCTTAACCCAATGAGCTTATTTTTAGCTTTCTTTAGCTTGCATTTATTTTGCTGAAATAAACCATCTAATTTGTCATTAGTTAAATTAGTTGTTTATCTTAAGTTAGTTAATTTGTTAAAATCTGGACAAATAATTAATTAAGTGTTTTAATTATATCTAAATTAAATACTTAATTAATTATGATGTTTTAAATATGTCTAAAATTGTTAATATGTATGGCCAAATTTAATGTGCAAATTATTGAGTTCATATGCTGCTAATTTAATGTGTTTGAAATGCATTTAACTTGCTGATTTAATTTGCTGCAGGTTCATGAACGGATTGGTGCAATGTATGGGAGTGTGCATGCACAATTGAGGTTCAATGGATGGCATTTAAAGGAGCACATGCATTTGGGACGTTCATGCAAGAGGGAGTTGCTAAAAGTTCATGTATTTGAAGATTCATGGATCATATTTATGGGGGAAAATACATGGGACGTTTCATGCATGATTCATGCATTTTCAAGATGACCATTCAAGTATTTTAGGCACATTAATGCCTCATTCAGCCAAGGGAGATGTAGGATCATTAAAGAGCTGCACATTCATGGAATTATGGAGATTCTTCAAGGCTAAGGATGCATGAATGCATCAAGTGAAGCATCATGATGGTTCGGCCAATTCATGTACCATCTTCAAGCATGAACTGGATTTTAATGCTATTTGTGTGAACATGTTAAATACCTGTGTGAACAGAATTTAAGTTAGTGTGAACAACATAGATGCCGAATATCAATAGGCATTTTAGGCTTATAAATAGCTTACTTGTTTATTGTAAAAGGTTACAGAATTTGATCAATTAAACTTAATAGAACTTTTGTTCTTGTGAGGTTACCTCCTCTCTTCTTTCGTTCGAGTCTCGAAGCGACTTATCTAGCTTGCTAGTGGTGTCAATCCGAACTCTATTGAACTTATCACCGAATCGGTGTGGCGTTCAACCATCTTCCTATACCTTTGGTTCTTACCTCCATATAGGTAACGGGTCAAGGTCCGCTTCTATCCTTCATCAAAATTCACCTTAAGCAATATAAGACTCGGGGCAATACTTTACATAGTATTGAATCGTTCTTAATACTTAAGTTCATTTTTTTCATCTCCATCCTATTTATTAAATATAAACTTTATTTTTTTTATTAAACCGAACCTACAAAATATCCGAATTTAGCCTATCTTTTGAACCCTTTTAAAAGTCTTCCGCTTAAACTGAAAACAATCTTCATCTTAAAACAATTTCGAACGAACTTCTCGTTGACGATCGGGCAATCAAGTGAATCGACTCAATCAACCGAGCCGGATCACATCAACACTTTTCTTTAGTGTTGGTTCACTCTTGACCTTTTTGAACCATTACCAAAACGTACCAAAACCAAATACCATTTTCTAATTAATCTTAAACCGAACTCAACCATTCTAGTCATACCATTTCGACTTAAACCAAATCCATATCCAACTTTGCACGAATTTACTTTACTTCTTGAAACTCAATTATATTCTATCTTCTTCTCGTCTATTCTACTTCTTCGTTTATGATCGGGAACTATACGACTCGGGTTCAACTACTAAACCGAGGTCGCATCAAAATGTGATTTCTGCACTAACAAGGTTGTGTTTTTAGGTTTTGTTGTTAGCTCGGAGGGTCTTGAAGTCGATCAAGAGAAGATCAAGGCGATCCAAGAATGGCCCCGTCCGACGAATGTCTCCCAAGTCCGAAGTTTCCATGGACTAGCAAGTTTTTACCATCGATTCGTGCCAAATTTCAGCACCTTAGCCGCACCTTTAACCGGGGTTATTCGTTTAGGCATTGGAGCTGTGTTGATGCAAGATGGTCGTCCTATTGCCTATTTTAGCGAGAAACTGAATGGTGCTGTCTTAAACTATCCAACATATGACAAGGAGCTCTATTCGTTGATCCGAGCCTTAGAAACGTGGCAACACTATCTTTGGCCCAAGGAATTCGTCATACACACCGATCATGAGTCCTTGAAGTATTTAAAGGGGCAACACAAGTTGAATAAGCGACACGCTAAGTGGGTAGAATTTCTCGAATCTTTTCCCTACGTTATTAAATATAAGAAAGGTAAGGAAAACGTAGTGGCTGATGCACTATCTCGAAGGTATGCGTTGCTAAATATTTTGGATGCTAAGTTAATGGGGTTTGTATTTCTTAAAGATTTATATGTCAACGATGCTGACTTTGGTGAATTCTTTAGATTATGTGCCAAGGGAGCCTACGAGAAGTACTATCGACATGATGGGTACTTATTCTGAGAAGGAAAGCTTTGTATACCCCAAGGTTCCGTACGAGAAGTGTTGATCGAAGAAGCCCATAGCGGAGGATTAATGGGGCACTTTGGTGTTGCTAAGCATTAGCTACATTGCACGAACATTTCTTTTGGCCCAAGATGCGACGAATTGTCGAACGATTTTGTAATAGATGCATTGCGTGCAAATGGGCTAAGTCACGAATTAAGCCCCACGGTTTGTATAAACCATTTGATGTGATCTCAATCGCATCATGTTGTGGCACCACTCGTTGCTATCATGATTGGCCTAAACACGAGGGCCCCAAGTGCAAGATGAAGCTCAATCTCAGCTCAACAAGCTCAATCTTAGTTTTTCCCAGCTCGATTTAGCTCACATGAGCTTAATTTAGCTTACTTTAGCTCGTTTGAGCTTGGCTTAAGTTTATTTCAACTCATTTATTTTAATGTCTGAATAAATTAAGTAATTTATTAATTTAGCTTAAATTACTACAGCTCATAATTATGTTTTGACTTATTACATGTTTTAAATGTGTCTTGGCCGAATTTAATATGTCTTGTTAAGACTTTATTAAATTTGTCTAATTTAATTTATGTTTAATTAGTGTGTCTAAATTATATTAATGTTTGTTCAGCTAAATTTTATGTGATTTAATTTTGGTTCATGTGTTTTTGTAGGTGAGCTGAATTTGGAGAGTAATTAAACAAGGTTCATGCATGATAGGTTCAATGTATGGGAGTGTGCATGCACAATTGAGGTTCAATGGATGGCATTTAAAGGAGCACATGCATTTGGGACGTTCATGCAAGAGGGAGTTGCTGAAAGTTCATGTATTTGAAGATTCATGGATCATATTTATGGGGGGGAAAATACATGGGACGTTTCATGCATGATTCATGCATTTTCAAGATGATCATTCAAGTATTTTAGGCACATTAATGCCTCATTCAGCCAAGGGAGATGTAGGATCATTAAAGAGCTGCACATTCATGGAATTATGGAGATTCTTCAAGGCTAAGGATGCATGAATGCATCAAGTGAAGCATCATGATGGTTCGGCCAATTCATGTACCATCTTCAAGCATGAACTGGATTTTAATGCTATTTGTGTGAACATGTTAAATACCTGTGTGAACAGAATTTAAGTTAGTGTGAACAACATAGATGCGAATATCAATAGGCATTTTAGGCTTATAAATAGCTTACTTGTTTATTGTAAAAGGTTACAGAATTTGATCAATTAAACTTAATAGAACTTTTGTTCTTGTGAGGTTACCTCCTCTCTTCTTTCGTTTGAGTCTCGAAGCGACTTATCTAGCTTGCTAGTGGTGTCAATCCGAACTCCATTGAACTTATCACCGAATCGGTGTGGCGTTCAACCATATTTTTATACCTTTGGTTCCTACCTCTCTATAGGTAACGGGTCAAGGTCCATCTTCGACTTCCATTAAACCCACCTTAAGCAATATAAGTCCTGGGGCAATACTTTACATAGTATTGAATCGTTTTTAATACTTAAGTTCATTTTTTTTTCATCTCCATCCTATTTATTAAATATAAACTTTATTTCTTTTCTTATTAAACCGAACCTACAAAATATCCGAATTTAGCCTATCTTTTGAACCCTTTTAAAAGTCTTCCGCTTAAACTGAAAACAATCTTCATCTTAAAACAATTTCGAACGAACTTCTCGTCGACGATTGGGCAACTTAAGTGAATCGACTCAATCAACCGAGCCGGATCACATCATTTGGTATCAGAGCTACTAAAACGAGGAGTACCGATGTTCGTATTAGGCCGCAAGTAGGTTCGAAACGTGAAAAAAAAATCAAAAAAATTTTTGAGTTGTAATTTAATTTTTTCCCTTGTATTTAGCTTACTATTGTATTGGAGTAACAAAAAAAATAAGAAAATTTCGAAAAAAAAAATTGATTGAAAAAAAAATTCAAAAAAAAATGAAAAAAAAAATCGAGCAAAAAAAAGGTGACCAAAAAAAAATCAAGTTAAAAAAAAGTGAAAAGTCTTGCGAGTTTTTATTTTTATTTTTTCTCTCTTATTTGCTCCAATCATCAAGTTTCCCTTCCTACCATTATTTACCCATCCCAACGCCACACTTAGCCTTGATTTTATTTTGTTTAGCCTACCCTACACCCACATCATTCCTTTGTAACCTATTTTGAAACCGACCCTCAAGTAGCAAATTAAGTCTATCGAGACGAATTACGAAATTGTGAGACGAGGTCGAGAGGTAAAAGGCACGTGTGTTTTACATCAAAGAAAAAGCCATTAAAGAGTGTAAACACGAGTGGAGTGTTATCCAATTTTCATTGTGAGTGAAACGTGAGATTTTTGTGGTGAGGTATTTACTTTCTATTTTATTTTAATCATTTTTTTTTAAAAAAAATGTCACAAGAATTTTCCGAATCAGATTTCCAATATTTGAAGCAAGAGATACGTAGAATTGTGAAATCAAATTTTGATAAATTGCATGATAGATTGGATCGAATAGAGACAAGAGCCCAACAAAAGCAAATTTCATCGAGTCATGAGACGGAGTTAAGATCATCCCGACGACACTACTCGACAAGAAACTCTTATCAAGACGTTTATTCAACAAGGCGTTCGAGACCAAGAGTAGCAAACTCCGAGTTTGAGTCCTTCCGAGATGATAAACGAAAAAGTAAACGTGTCTCTACAAGTGCCTCAATTTAATCATCTACAAAGGATTATTTACGAAGAGGCGAACGTGCTTCAAGAGTGTCAAAGTACTCGGCTACGGAAGATCTATCACAAAGAGAAGATTGCCATTTGTGTGAAGAACCCTTTTCTTATTCTCAACAAAAGGTTTCTCTTTTTGATGATTTATACTTTTGTAATGAAATCGAAACATCATGTGAAAAAGAAAAAGAGTGTGAGCGAGAAAATGAAAAAGAAAAAGAAATGAAAGAAAAAGAAGATGAGTGTGAGATAGAAAAGAAAATTGAAAATGAGATTGAGAATAAAAACGAGTGCGGAAAAGAAAAGGAAACCGAAAAAGAGAGTGAGATTGAAGGAAGAAACGAGAGTGAAGAAGAAAGGAGTGTTGTTACTAACCATCCTATGAATTTTCCTTGTTTTGTTTCTACTTTTCAGGTTTCTCGAAATCCCATCGATCAATTTCAACTTCAATACTTTTCTAAGGAGAAACGATTTCGATTAGTCGAGAAAGGTAAGATCGTAGATGACCCTAGTTCACAAGTGCTTAAAGGTAAGCCATGTAAGGGAGCTACTGTATTTGAGTCTTCTCAATCTTACTTGATTCTTGATGACGAGATTAGCAAAGACTTAGTTTGTGAGAAAGTTTTTCATCTTGATCTGATTGGAAATCATAATTTGATTGTTGATAAATGTGTTTTACATAGTAATGTGAAATATCTTTCTGCTCATGAGCCTATCATTGTCAAGATTGATCAAGAAGTAAGTCCAGGTAAGCCCGAACAAAATTTGGGATTGTGTGATGAAAAGTTGACATATAATCTGTGTGCTTGTGATGATCATGTGAATTATCTAAATTGTGGTGTGAACTTTTCTTGTTTACGTGTGCGAATGAAATATGAAGGGTTTGATTGTTCAAATGTATGTATGCCTAACTCCTATTTGCTTGACATGTGTGAAGTCTTGGTGAAGAAGAAATTTTTGTTGCGTTGCGAAACGATCAATGAAAATCGCGTTCTTAAACCCGGGATATACATTCCTAAGTTAACGTCAAGCCAAGCAAGAGGAAGCTTTGTTTTTGACCCTGGAGATTATTATTCTTTGTTCTTGTTAAAAGGGTTTGGATTTTGCAATTTTGATTTTCGAGATTATGCTTTTCGACTGACTTGTGATTTAGGTTTGTGTCCATTGGAGAAAAAGGTAAGAACGGTTTTTACTTTTGATCCCGGCACTGGTTCATTGGTTCAATTTTTGCATAAGATCTTAAGAAGACCTTTTGAACTTATAAACCATGGTGTCACTAATCTATTTAATTTTTGTGTAGGTGACACTTCGAAGTGGTTCCCTCCTAAAGAGGGAGGGTATAAACATAAATTGTGTCCTACTCAAGGCATGTCTGATTTGCAGGTTTTTGGGAGCAACTATGTCAATTCCATCGACAAAGGGGCTGGTGACGATGTAAAATTTTTTTCGAGAAAATGGCCCGATTTGAGGACAAATCGTCTTCAAGAGGGAGGGTATGATGTGATCTCAATCGCATCATGTTGTGGCACCACTCGTTGCTATCATGATTGGCCTAAACACGAGGGCCCCAAGTGCAAGATGAAGCTCAATCTCAGCTCAACAAGCTCAATCTTAGTTTTTCCCAGCTCGATTTAGCTCACATGAGCTTAATTTAGCTTACTTTAGCTCGTTTGAGCTTGGCTTAAGTTTATTTCAACTCATTTATTTTAATGTCTGAATAAATTAAGTAATTTATTAATTTAGCTTAAATTACTACAGCTCATAATTATGTTTTGACTTATTACATGTTTTAAATGTGTCTTGGCCGAATTTAATATGTCTTGTTAAGACTTTATTAAATTTGTCTAATTTAATTTATGTTTAATTAGTGTGTCTAAATTATATTAATGTTTGTTCAGCTAAATTTTATGTGATTTAATTTTGGTTCATGTGTTTTTGTAGGTGAGCTGAATTTGGAGAGTAATTAAACAAGGTTCATGCATGATAGGTTCAATGTATGGGAGTGTGCATGCACAATTGAGGTTCAATGGATGGCATTTAAAGGAGCACATGCATTTGGGACGTTCATGCAAGAGGGAGTTGCTGAAAGTTCATGTATTTGAAGATTCATGGATCATATTTATGGGGGGGGAAATACATGGGACGTTTCATGCATGATTCATGCATTTTCAAGATGATCATTCAAGTATTTTAGGCACATTAATGCCTCATTCAGCCAAGGGAGATGTAGGATCATTAAAGAGCTGCACATTCATGGAATTATGGAGATTCTTCAAGGCTAAGGATGCATGAATGCATCAAGTGAAGCATCATGATGGTTCGGCCAATTCATGTACCATCTTCAAGCATGAACTGGATTTTAATGCTATTTGTGTGAACATGTTAAATACCTGTGTGAACAGAATTTAAGTTAGTGTGAACAACATAGATGCCGAATATCAATAGGCATTTTAGGCTTATAAATAGCTTACTTGTTTATTGTAAAAGGTTACAGAATTTGATCAATTAAACTTAATAGAACTTTTGTTCTTGTGAGGTTACCTCCTCTCTTCTTTCGTTTGAGTCTCGAAGCGACTTATCTAGCTTGCTAGTGGTGTCAATCTGAACTCCATTGAACTTATCACCGAATCGGTGTGGCGTTCAACCATATTTTTATACCTTTGGTTCCTACCTCTCTATAGGTAACGGGTCAAGGTCCATCTTCGACTTCCATTAAACCCACCTTAAGCAATATAAGTCCCGGGGCAATACTTTACATAGTATTGAATCGTTTTTAATACTTAAGTTCATTTTTTTTTCATCTCCATCCTATTTATTAAATATAAACTTTATTTCTTTTCTTATTAAACCGAACCTACAAAATATCCGAATTTAGCCTATCTTTTGAACCCTTTTAAAAGTCTTCCGCTTAAACTGAAAACAATCTTCATCTTAAAACAATTTCGAACGAACTTCTCGTCGACGATTGGGCAACTTAAGTGAATCGACTCAATCAACCGAGCCGGATCACATCACCATTACCTATTCCCGAAACCCCTTGGTCTGATATCTCTATGGATTTCGTGCTAGGTTTACCTAGGAGTAAGAATGGCCGAGATTCAATATTTGTGGTTGTAGATAGGTTCTCAAAAATGGCCCATTTTATAGCATGTCATAAAACTGATGATGCCGTTAATATTGCTAACTTATTTTTCAAAGAGGTGGTCAGGTTGCATGGCATGCCTAGAACGATCGTGTCCGATCGAGACACAAAATTCCTTAGCCATTTTTGGAGGACACTATGGGGGCGTCTTGGAACGAAGTTGCTGTTTTCAACCACTTGCCATCCGCAAACGGACGGCCAAACTGAAGTGGTCAACCAGATTCTGTCTACATTGCTTCGAGCTATTATTCGAAAGAATGTGAAGGCTTGGGAAGAATGCTTACCACATGTGGAGTTTGCGTATAATCGAGCTATTCATTCAGCTACCAAATTTTCTCCTTTTGAAATTGTCTATGGTTTCAATCCATTAACTCCACTTGATTTATTGCCATTGCCTTCTAATCAACTTGTTCATGTAGATGGGAAGCGCAAAGCTGATTTCGTCAAGCAATTGCACCAACGAGTTTGAGACAATATTGAGGCCAAGACCAAGAACTATGAGCAACATGCTAACAAAGGTCGTAAGCGAGTTGTGTTCGAACCGGGAGATTGGGTTTGGTTGCATATGCGCAAGGAGAGATTTCCTATGCAAAGGCGATCCAAACTTCTTCTGAGAGGGGATGGACCGTTTCAAGTCCTTGAGCGAATTAACGATAACTCCTATAAATTGGACTTGCCTGGTGAATATAATGTTAGCGCGACTTTTAACGTTTCTGATTTGTCTCCATTTGATGCAGATTCCGATTTGAGGGCAAATCGTTCTGAAGAGGAGGGGAATGATGTGAGCTTGCCTACGAACCAAATGGAGAATGAACAAGAAGCCATTAAGCTGCCCATTGGGCCAATAACGCGAGCTAGAGCTAGACGATTCAAAGATGCTATTTTAGCAATGGTGGAACGGGTTGAGGAAAATGATAGCAAGGAGTTTAAAAACGAGCTGAACATATTCAACTTCTTTGAAGCTGAATTTCGTTCTAGCTAATTAATTTGCTGCTGGAATTTTAGACCATTTAAATAAGCATTTAAATAAGTTTCATTACAGCTTTTAAATATGTCTTAATTTATTACAAGTGTTTAATATGTTGATTTGGTTGAATTAAAGGTGTCTAGATGTCATTTAATTTGTTTGAATATATTACATGAATTAACTATGTTCAGCCGAATTAATGTGTCTTGTTTAGTACATATTTAATTCGGCTTAATGTTAATTAGTATGTTCATATTATGTTTTAAATTAATTCAGCTGAATTGAGTTAAATTAATGAGGTTCATTTGTTTTATTTAGGTTCAGCCGAATGTGGAAGATGCATGGGAAAGGTTGGCTGAATGTGGTGTGCAAGATGCATGCATGTTGGATTCAATGCACCTAATGATATGATACGGCCACGCCTTGGGCACACTTTTGGACCAGCTCCCTAAGCATTGTTTGCAAATCCATGCAAGCTGAATTAGTTCAATTCCTTCTCATTGAGCTCTGTTTAGCTTGTTTCCAGCTCACTCGAGCTCAAGTCAACTCATTCAAGCTCAATTCAGCTCAATCTTAACCCAATGAGCTTATTTTTAGCTTTCTTTAGCTTGCATTTATTTTCCTGAAATAAATCATTTAATTTGTCTTTAGTTGAATTAGTTGTTTATTTTAAGTTAATTAATTTGTTAAATCTGGACAAATAATTAATTAAGTGTTTTAATTATATCTAAATTAAATACTTAATTAATTATGATGTTTTAAATATGTATGAAATTGTTAATATGTATGGCCAAATTTAATGTGCAAATTATTGAGTTCATATGCTGCTAATTTAATGTGTTTGAAATGCATTTAACTTGCTGATTTAATTTGCTGCAGGTTCATGAACGAATTGGTGCAATGTATGGGAGTGTGCATGCACAATTGAGGTTCAATGGATGGCATTTAAAGGAGCACATGCATTTGGGACGTTCATGCAAGAGGGAGTTGCTGAAAGTTCATGTATTTGAAGATTCATGGATCATATTTATGGGGGAAAATACATGGGACGTTTCATGCATGATTCATGCATTTTCAAGATGACCATTCAAGTATTTTAGGCACATTAATGCCTCATTCAGCCAAGGGAGATGTAGGATCATTAAAGAGCTGCACATTCATGGAATTATGGAGATTCTTCAAGGCTAAGGATGCATGAATGCATCAAGTGAAGCATCATGATGGTTCGGCCAATTCATGTACCATCTTCAAGCATGAACTGAATTTTAATGCTATTTGTGTGAACATGTTAAATACCTGTGTGAACAGAATTTAAGTTAGTGTAAACAACATAGATGCCGAATATCAATAGGCATTTTAGGCTTATAAATAGCTTACTTGTTTATTGTAAAAGGTTACAGAATTTGATTATTGAAAACTTGATTGTGAGGTTTCCTCCTATCCTATTTCGTACGAGTCTCGTTCTGACTTATCTAGCTCGCTAGTGGCGTCAACCCGACTTCTTGAACTTATCACCATCCTGGTGTGGCGTTCATCCACCTTTTTATACCTTTGGTTCCTACCTCTCTATAGGTAACGGGTCAAGGTCCATCTTCGACAATCCATTTAATCCACCTTGAGCAATATAAGTCCCGGGGCAATACTTCATATAGTATTGAATCGTTCTTCGCTTGAGTTCTATTTTTCCATTCCATTTTAACTATTAAATTATAAACAATATTTCTATATTTCACCGAGCCTATCAAACATCTATCCAAACCATCTTTTGAACCCATTTTCTCAACTTCCGCTATAAAAATCATCTAACTCCATCTATCTACAAAATCGAACAAACTTCTCGTCGACGATCGGGAATCAAGTGAATCGACTCAATCAACCTAGCCGAATCACATCATGATACATGCATGAACTACATTAAAAATGGTGTGCTGATTATTGAAGTTCTCTAAGTGACCATTCGGCTAAAGAGATAGTTTTTCAAGCTGCCATTATTTCCTTCACATTGCTGGATACATTTTGGCCATTCGGTTCTTGGTGTTCACATTTTAAGGCTCTTCAAAACCGTCCATTCACACCTAATGTGGCTGTTCAAGTGCCCTCTTTATTATTGATAATTTTTCAGCAAGAGTTGCCTATTGAATGATCATTTAAGCTCATCAGCTGAATGTAGCTGCTACATGCATTCCCAAGATTCATTTGCTTAATATGGAAGCTTCATGTATGGTCACCATTCAGCCGAACCTACATTGGCCATTTTTGTTCAATGTTTGCTTAGAAACTAAGTCTAGAATATGTCCATTCGGCTACTAGGCATTAGGCTATAAATAGTTACTCATTTTCTTGTAAAAGGACTTTTTGACAAATTTCTGAAAGAAATATCATTTTAGTGAGGCAATTCACTCTCTTTATTCTCCAAAGCTCTAATTGACTTATCTTTAACAAGTGGCGTCAATCTGACTTTGTTTCGAACTTATCACCATTGGTGTGGCGTTCTTCATACCGTAGGTTCCTATTTTGCTAAATAGAGGGTCTCGGTTTTATCCCAAATCCTTTTTTTCTTTGAAACCTTAAGCCCCGGGTCCTTATTTGCTAATAAGGGTTCGACTTGTTTTCATTGAAATATCCAGCAAACAACACTCCATCAACTCCCTTGTTTCCCAAAGCCATTTAATTTTAAACACCAAGACTTGAATTTATTTCAAGGCCGACACTACCTAATTTTGATCGGGAAATATTACGACTCGTTATTTCATACAAAACGAGCTCGTATCAGTTGGTATCAGAGCTGGTTAATTTAGGTACGTAAATTGTAGATTAAAAAAATCGAAAAAAAATCGAAAAAAAATTTGAAAAAAAAAATTTGAAAAAAAAATTGCATACGGTCTAGGTGCGGACGAAAAGAATGTGAAAGATCCGTAAAAAAAAAGAGTCTGGAGACACTTCAACAAAATTTTTTCTAAAATCACATTCTACACTCCTTTATACCCATTTTAGTGAATTTTCACGCTATTAAAAAAAATTCCCAATTAGTGAATCCATTTTATACGCCACATCTTAAGCCTTTTTTTCTTTCGAGCCTACCCTAAACCCTACGACTTTCCCTTGCAAACCCCTTGAAGCCGACCCACAAGTGTGGATAAATCTAAGTAGCTTTTCAGAATATCGAGAGTTGGATTTGAGAGGTAAAAGGCAAGAGAATACATCAAGATAAAAGCCGAAAATAGAGTGAAACACGAGAGGAGTGAATTCTTTTCTTGTGAGTGAATTGTGAGGTTTTTTTTTGGTGAGGATATTTTCTTAATTTTAATCATCATGTCAAGGAGCCCGGAACGACGAGCAACAAGTGGAGGAGCCTCGAATGCCGCTGGTGGAGGAGTTAATCTTCAACCAAGGAGAAACGTTCCCGGAGGTGGAGTGCCCGATCTACAAGTTCAAGCAATCGTGCGAGAAATTTCTCGTTTGTTCCAACCTCAATTTGATTCCCTTTATGAACGAATGGAACAAATGGAGGAATGAAGCCAACGTGCGAACACCCCTCCTATTCCGAGAAGAGAGCGAGAACGTCCATGGCAACATGCAAATGATCTATATGAAGCAAGTGACGTTGAAAGTGATCGAGCTTCGCGACAAAGTGCAAGGCGACAAGGCCAACGAGCACGGGGACCAAGAGATCGAGAGAGGACCGATGATGATTTAAAAAACATTAAAATGGCGATTCCTGCTTTTCAAGGAAGGTCGGATTCCGAGGCCTATCTTGAATGGGAGAAGAAGGTGGAGTTAGTTTTCGAGTGCCACAATTACTCGGAAAGCAAGAAGGTAAAGTTAGCTGCTATAGAATTCTCCGAATACGCCATAATATGGTGGGATCAACTCACGATGAGCCGAAGACGCAATGGCGAACGTCCCGTGTCTACATGGGCGGAAATGAAAGCTATAATGAGAAAGCGATTCATTCCTGCTTACTATCACCGGGAGTTGTATCAAAAACTCCAAAGCTTAACTCAAGGCCAACGAAGCGTGGAGGATTACTACAAGGAAATGGAAGTGGCCATGATCCACGCCGATGTGGAGGAAGATCGAGAAGCCACCATGGCTCGATTTCTCGCCGGCCTTAACCGAGATATTGCAAATATTGTGGAGCTACACCATTATGTCGAGGTCATTGATATGGTCCATATGGCCATAAAGGTTGAAAAACAATTAAAGAGAAAAGGTACGTTCCGTTCTTTCCCTAATACTTCTTCTACGACTAAGTGGGGGTAAGGGTCCAACAAACGAGACTTGCCGAGTCGAAATAAAGAAGTAAGTGGAGCTACCAAATTCAACAAACTGATTGCCGAATCGAGTAAAGGAAAGATGGATGCCCAACCAAATAGAGCCCGAGACATCAAATGCTTCAAATGTCTTGGAAGGGGCCATATCGCAAGCCAATGTCCGAACCGAAATGCGATGTTTGTTCGAGATGATGGAGAAATTGAATCCGAAAGTGAACAAGAGAACGAGGCTGTTGAACAACTCGAAGAAGAGGAAGACATCGAACAAGCCGAGAATGGAGAAATCTTGGTTGTGAAAAGAAGTCTCACCTTGCAAGGTGCCGAAAATGATCAACAATGCGAGAACATCTTCCATACGCGATGTCAAGTGCAAGGTAAGATTTGTTGCGTGATAATCGATGGGGGAAGTTGTACAAATGTGGCTAGCACGTTGATGGTGGAGAAACTCGGATTGGCCACCACCAAACATCCCCATCTGTATAAACTCCAATGGCTTAACGATGGTGGAGAATTAAAGGTAACAAAACAAGTGCTCATTTCATTCACAATCGGAAAATATCAAGATGAAGTGATGTGCGACGTTGTACCGATGCATGCGGGGCATCTTCTTTTGGGACGTCCGTGGCAATTCGACAAGCGAGCAATTCATGATGGTTACACAAATCGATTCTCTTTCAAACATATGGGACGAATGGTGACTCTAGCTCCGTTATCACCGAAATAAGTGTACGAAGATCAACTCAAAATGAGGAGTTCGATTGAAAAATCAAAAGAAATCGAGAGAGAGCAAAAAAATGAAAAGAATAAAGAAAAGAGTGAAGAAAAGAAGAAAAACAAAAAGATGAGTGATAAAAAAAGAGAGAGTGATCCAAAAGAAAAAGAAATGAGTGATGAGATTGAAAAAAAGAATTTGTTTGTAAAAGAGAGGGAAGTTCGAAAATCGATGCTATTGAAACAACCATTGTTGGTTCTTTTGTACAAGGAGAGCTTGCTTGGCACTAACGAATTTGATGACAAATTGCCTTCTTCTATTTTGTCTGTGTTGCAGGAATTTCAAGACGTATTCCCGGAAGAAATCCCGAGTGGGTTACCACCTATTCGTGGAATTGAACACCAAATCGATCTTGTGCCGGGAGCCGCAATTCCAAACCGACCTGCTTACCGGAGCAATCCTGAAGAGACGAAAGAACTACAAAAGCAAGTAAATGAACTCCTTGAAAAGGGCTATGTGCGTGAAAGCCTTAGTCCATGCGCCGTGCCTGTTTTACTAGTTCCGAAGAAGGATGGAACGTGGAGGATGTGCGTGGACTGCAGTGCTATAAACAAAATAACTATCAAGTATCGTCATCCTATACCACGAATGGATGATATGCTTGACGAGCTAAGTGGCGCGAGTTTATTTTCAAAAATCGACCTTAAGAGCGGTTATCACCAAATACGGATGCGTGAGGGAGATGAGTGGAAGACTGCGTTCAAAACGAAGCATGGGCTTTACGAATGGCTCGTTATGCCATTTGGCTTAACGAACGCCCCAAGCACATTCATGAGGCTTATGAATCACGTTTTAAGACCTTTTATTGGTAGATTTTGCGTAGTATACTTCGACAATATATTGATCTATAGTAAAAATTTGGATGAACATATTTTACATTTAAAATCTGTTTTGGAAGTATTGAGAAAAGAAACCTTGTATGCTAATTTGAAGAAATGTGATTTCTGCACTAACAAGGTTGTGTTTTTAGGTTTTGTTGTTAGCTCGGAGGGTCTTGAAGTCGATCAAGAGAAGATCAAGGCGATCCAAGAATGGCCCCGTCTGACGAATGTCTCCCAAGTCCGAAGTTTCCATGGACTAGCAAGTTTTTACCGTCGATTCGTGCCAAATTTCAGCACCTTAGCCGCACCTTTAACCGGGGTTATTTGTAAGAATTCCAACTTCATTTGGGGAGAGGAACAAGAAAAATCCTTTTTTAAAATTAAAGATTGTCTAACTCATGCACCGTTATTAGCTTTGCCTAACTTTGATAAAACTTTTGAGTTAGAATGTGATGCATCAGGTTTAGGCATTGGAGCTGTGTTGATGCAAGATGGTCGTCCTATTGCCTATTTTAGCGAGAAACTGAATGGTGTTGTCTTAAACTATCCAACATATGACAAGGAGCTTTATTCGTTGATCCGAGCCTTAGAAACGTGGCAACACTATCTTTGGCCCAAGGAATTCGTCATACACACCGATCATGAGTCCTTGAAGTATTTAAAGGGGCAACACAAGTTGAATAAGCGACACGCTAAGTGGGTAGAATTTCTCGAATCTTTTCCCTACGTTATTAAATATAAGAAAGGTAAGGAAAACGTAGTGGCTGATGCACTATCTCGAAGGTATGCGTTGCTAAATATTTTGGATGCTAAGTTAATGGGGTTTGTATTTCTTAAAGATTTATATGTCAACGATGCTGACTTTGGTGAATTCTTTAGATTATGTGCCAAGGGAGCCTACGAGAAGTACTATCGACATGGTGGGTACTTATTCCGAGAAGGAAAGCTTTGTATACCCCAAGGTTCCGTACGAGAAGTGTTGATCGAAGAAGCCCATAGCAGAGGATTAATGGGGCACTTTGGTGTTGCTAAGACATTAGCTACATTGCACGAACATTTCTTTTGGCCCAAGATGCGACGAGATGTCGAACGATTTTGTAATAGATGCATGCGTGCAAATGGGCTAAGTCACGAATTAAGCCCCACGGTTTGTATAAACCATTACCTATTCCCGAAACCCCTTGGTCTGATATCTCCATGGATTTCGTGCTAGGTTTACCTAGGAGTAAGAATGGCCGAGATTCAATATTTGTGGTTGTAGATAGGTTCTCAAAAATGGCCCATTTTATATCATGTCATAACACTGATGATGCCGTTAATATTGCTAACTTATTTTTCAAAGAGGTGGTCAGGTTGCATGGCATGCCTAGAACGATCGTGTCCGACCGAGACGCAAAATTCCTTAGCCATTTTTGGAGGACACTATAGGGGCGTCTTGGAACGAAGTTGCTATTTTCAACCACTTGCCATCCGCAAACGGATGGCCAAACCGAAGTGGTCAACCGGATTCTGTCTACATTGCTTCGAGCTATTATTCGGAAGAATGTGAAGGCTTGGGAAGAATGCTTACCACATGTGGAGTTTGCGTATAATCGAGCTGTTCATTCAGCTACCAAATTTTCTCCTTTTGAAATTGTCTATGGTTTCAATCCATTAACTCCACTTGATTTATTGCCATTGCCTTCTAATCAACTTGTTCATGTAGATGGGAAGCGCAAAGCTGATTTCGTCAAGCAATTGCACCAACGAGTTCGAGACAATATTGAGGCCAAGACCAAGAACTATGATGATACGACCCGCCCCCGAGAACGGCTATTGTTTCAGCCTACAAGCGAGGCTCGTTGATGTGATCCGGCCCAGGTTAATCGAGTCGTTTCACAAAGTTGCCCGATCGTCGACGAGAAGTTCGTTCGAAATTGTTTTAAGATGAAGATTGTTTTCAGTTTAAGCGGAAGACTTTTAAAAGGGTTCAAAAGATAGGCTAAATTCGGATATTTTGTAGGTTCGGTTTAATAAGAAAAGAAATAAAGTTTATATTTAATAAATAGGATGGAGATGAAAAAAATGAACTTAAGTATTAAGAACGATTCAATACTATGTAAAGTATTGCCCCAGGACTTATATTGCTTAAGGTGAAATTTGTGGAAGGATAGAAGCGAACCTTGACCCAATACCTATATAGAGGTAAGAACCAAAGGTATAAAAATATGGTTGAACGCCACACCGATTCGGTGATAAGTTCAATGGAGTTCGGATTGACACCACTAGCAAGCTAGATAAGTCGCTTCGAGACTCGAACGAAAGAAGAGAGGAGGTAACCTCACAAGAACAATAGTTCATTCAAAAATTTGACAAAAAGTCCTCTCACAAAATGAAATAGCAAACTATTTATAGACTAAGTACTAGCTAGCCGAATGGTCATCTTCATGGCTAAGCAAATTAAGCTAGAAAATTCTAGAATTGAAGCATTAAGTTGTTGTAGCTAAATTCAGCTGATTGAAGTCCAATAGGCAGCTTCTTGACTAAGCAAATGAACTTGGAATGCTTGGAAAGGTGCATGGGAGCAGCTAGGTTCGGCCAATGAGCTTAAATGAGCTCATTAAGATGCAACTCTTGGCTGAAAAAATACCAGCATTAAAGGAGAACGTGAATGGCCAAAATAAGTGTGAAAAGTCAGCCTTGAAGAGTCCTTTAGGTGTGAACATGGCCAACTGAATAGACATGGGTGTGAACTCCAAGTGTGAACGGCATTATGCTGTTTTGAGGAATGAATTCGGTCAGCTGAACATTCACTTGAAGATCCATGTATGTGTCATCAAGTTCATTGAATCTGATGTGAATGCACCTTGCTAAATGTCTCTTCCAAATTCGGCTCACTTGAGGGCTGATGAATGCATGGGATGCCAATAGCTTTGTCTAGATTCGGCCAAGGTGTGAATGGACACTTCAAAAGATATCTTTTGGCCGAATAGGTGCATAGGAAATTCAATGGTCAGCCACCGATGCATGTAGGTGGATATTCATGCACTCTTCCATTCATTGTATTGAATCATTCATGCATCATCTTTAAGGCAACCATTCGTTGTAGGTAGTCATGCATGTACCCGAACATACATTGAACCAGAAATGTTCATGAATCCTCATTAATTGTGTTCCCACATGTGGATGTACCTACAAAAGATATAAACAAATTAGATTCAAGGTACATTCAGCTTAAATTAAATAATATCAAGACATATTTAACAAATTAAAATAAAGACATAAATAAAATATAATTAATAATAAATTCGGCTAGCTCAATGATAGTCAAAATTCTTGATGAGCTGAATTGAGCTAGAAAATTCAGTTATGAGCTGTAGTAAAAATAATTAAAATAAAACTATCACTTAAATTATTCAAATAATAAAATTAACGAGCTGGAAAGAAGCTAAATTGAGCTCGATTGAGCTGACTTGAGCTCGAGTGAGCTGGAAACGAGCTAAACGGAGCTCAACGAAAAGAAATTGAACTATTTCAGCTTGCATGGATTTGCAAGCAATGCTTAGGGAGCTGGTCCAAAAGTGTGCCCGAGGCGTGGCCGTATCATCCCCTCCCTCTTTTAAAGCGATTTGTCCCCAAATCGAGCCATTGGTTCACTCGATCGCAGCAACTTTTACTTAGCTTTCCTCGGTCGAATGGGATGGATTGGAATTGGGACAACTGAAAGGAATAACCATGAGTTAACAAAAATGGTTTCAAATAAATTTGTAATCCAAATGCAAGCAAAATAGAATAAGAAAATCCCATGGGAGTGGACGGATGCAAAGCAACATGTTCACAACCATGCAAACAAACTAATTTACTCGTTAATGCCTCGTCAATTATTCGAAACGAAAATGAACATGTTCTAAGGCAATCAAATGTCTCAAATCGTTTCCACAAGTCATAACCAATATGTGAATAACGAATCAAATCAACAAAACAATCTTTGGCACCACCTAAAGAGAACATCGATGTTTCAAAAAGTTCATGAGCCTTACCTTTACAAGTAGTAAAACAAAGATCATTTTTAAATAAAGCTGAACAGTTAAACACATCACAATTTAAATTACTTGCAACAACCAATTCTTCAACAAAAATTTTATTACCAACCGAATAGGGCAGAGAAATTTTAAAGTTATCGTAAATCATACCTTGTTTACCTCGAGGGATGGAAAAACAAGGATCATTTTTACCTTTTTCGATCATCATAAATCTTCTCTCCTCGGAAATGTAGTCTAGTCGAATCTCTGTGGCTGAATTAACCTTAACGAAATGAAATGCGAACTTCAAATACAACCACAAAAATGGATTAAGGAATGAATTTAAATTGAAATCAAATTTTCATACCTCAGTTCCTTATTCAACACCCAATTATCAAAACAATAGAAATTGTTCACACAAAATTGATGAAGCTTGACTTTCCCATAAAACGAACCAAAATAGATTCCGGGTTTAAAAACTTGATTTTGAGTATTCATGCCAAAATGTAGCAAAAATTTCATTAAACCAAACACGTTAAACCAATGGGATTTTTGCATACACAGGGACAAACAAGTAAAACTTTTTACATTCATCAATTCATACTTGCACAAATTCATGGATTTTCCACAAAGCGTTAATTGGTGCACAAAATTGTCACAAATGAAGAATTTAATCGCCTTTCGTGAAAAACCGTCATCACGCAAAATTAAACCTTTGGTTTGTTGATTGGAACAAAAATCAACCACATTCAGGGAGTAGCAATTAATCAGACCAAAATAAGGAGAGCGTTTAGAAATTAAGTCACTAAAAAGTATTTCAACAATTTTCAAACCTGGGGGTCGTGACTCGATCGTTAACATTTCCTCACCTCTCTTACCTTTGAACTCTTGAGGCACGTTTTCATCTTCAACCTTACCTATACTGACCATATGAAAATGTCTTTCATATGAAAGGTAGTGAAGTTGAAAATTATCGTTTGATATCTCGGGCACCTGGAAAGAAGAAACAGAACAAGAACAAGTTTCATATGGATTAGTCGAAATGCTCCTCACTTTTTCTGGTTCGTTTATCTCTTTTTCTCTCGTTTCTTTTCTAATCTCAACTTCTTTTTTTCTCTTTTCATTTCCTCTCTCATTTTCACTTTTATTTTCGACCTCACTCTCTTTTTGGATTTCTTTTTCTTTTTCAATCTCTTTTTCTTTTCTTTCGATTTCTTTTTCTCGCTCGTACTCTTGTACAATCTCAATTTCTTTTTCGAATTCTTTCTCTTCATTTTCTTTTTCTCTCACTTTTTCGATTTCATTACAATGTGCAGTCGACACGAAAGAATCAAAAATATAATCATTTGCCCCGAAGGAAGAGAAAATATTTTCATAGGCTTCTCGTCCATTTCTTCGGGAACAATCCTCCGGGAAGGACTTCTTTGAGTCATACGAGGAATAACTCGTCCTCTCTCGTTCATCATGTCGAAAAGTCGCAAGCTCTAAGCTCTCGCGTCTTGAATTCCTTGACGAATAGGAATCTCGATAAGAATCTCTTAGCGAGTAGTCTTTGGACGCGTATCGCCGTGATGATCTCGACTCCGTTTCTCGACTTGGTGGATTTTGCTTCTGTTGGGCTTTTTCCTCCACTCGGTCCAAACGTCTTTTTAATGGGCTTAGTTTTTCCTCCAATATTCGGCCCATCTCGTTCACCAAGTATTGAAATTCATCGGTAGAGAATTCTTCTTGAGACATGATTCAAGAAAATGTTAGAAAATCGAAAGATAGAATAAATAGTAAATGAACCTCACCAATTCAAAATCCTCACCAATCTCTCACAAAGAAATAATGATTTTCACTCGCACTCGTGTTTACACTCTTCTAGGCTTTTTCTTTGATGTAAAAACACACGTGCCTTTTACCTCTCGACCTCGTCTCACAATTTCGTAATTTGTCTCGATAGACTTAATTTGCTGCTTGAGGGTCGGTTTCAAAATAGGTTACAAAGGAATGATGTGGGGTGTAGGGTAGGCTGAATAAAGAAGAAAATTGGTTTAAAGTGTGGCGTTGGGATGGGTAAATAATGGTAGGAAGGGAAACTTGATGATCGGAGTAATAAGAGATGAAAATAAAACTCACAATACTTTTCACTTTTTTTTGTTCTTTTCTTTTACTTTTTTTTTCTTTTTTTTTAACTCGATTTTTTTTGTCACTTTTTTTTTCCTTTTTTTCAATTTTTTTTTTGAATTTTTTTTTTCTGAATCAATTTTTTTTTCGAATTTTTTTTTTGATTTTTTTTGTTACTCCAATACAATAGTAAGCTAAATACAAGGGAAAAAAAATTAAATTACAACTCAAATTTTTTTTTAATTTTTCTTTTCACGTTCCTAACCTACTTGTGGCCTTGTTACGAATGTTGGTGCTCCTCGTTTTGCAAGCTCTGATACCAAATGATGTGATCCGGCCCAGGTTAATCGAGTCGTTTCACAAAGTTGCCCGATCGTCGACGAGAAGTTCGTTCGAAATTGTTTTAAGATGAAGATTGTTTTCAGTTTAAGCGGAAGACTTTTAAAAGGGTTCAAAAGATAGGCTAAATTCGGATATTTTGTAGGTTCGGTTTAATAAGAAAAGAAATAAAGTTTATATTTAATAAATAGGATGGAGATGAAAAAAATGAACTTAAGTATTAAGAACGATTCAATACTATGTAAAGTATTGCCCCAGGACTTATATTGCTTAAGGTGAAATTTGTGGAAGGATAGAAGCGAACCTTGACCCAATACCTATATAGAGGTAAGAACCAAAGGTATAAAAATATGGTTGAACGCCACACCGATTCGGTGATAAGTTCAATGGAGTTCGGATTGACACCACTAGCAAGCTAGATAAGTCGCTTCGAGACTCGAACGAAAGAAGAGAGGAGGTAACCTCACAAGAACAATAGTTCATTCAAAAATTTGACAAAAAGTCCTCTCACAAAATGAAATAGCAAACTATTTATAGACTAAGTACTAGCTAGCCGAATGGTCATCTTCATGGCTAAGCAAATTAAGCTAGAAAATTCTAGAATTGAAGCATTAAGTTGTTGTAGCTAAATTCAGCTGATTGAAGTCCAATAGGCAGCTTCTTGACTAAGCAAATGAACTTGGAATGCTTGGAAAGGTGCATGGGAGCAGCTAGGTTCGGCCAATGAGCTTAAATGAGCTCATTAAGATGCAACTCTTGGCTGAAAAAATACCAGCATTAAAGGAGAACGTGAATGGCCAAAATAAGTGTGAAAAGTCAGCCTTGAAGAGTCCTTTAGGTGTGAACATGGCCAACTGAATAGACATGGGTGTGAACTCCAAGTGTGAACGGCATTATGCTGTTTTGAGGAATGAATTCGGTCAGCTGAACATTCACTTGAAGATCCATGTATGTGTCATCAAGTTCATTGAATCTGATGTGAATGCACCTTGCTAAATGTCTCTTCCAAATTCGGCTCACTTGAGGGCTGATGAATGCATGGGATGCCAATAGCTTTGTCTAGATTCGGCCAAGGTGTGAATGGACACTTCAAAAGATATCTTTTGGCCGAATAGGTGCATAGGAAATTCAATGGTCAGCCACCGATGCATGTAGGTGGATATTCATGCACTCTTCCATTCATTGTATTGAATCATTCATGCATCATCTTTAAGGCAACCATTCGTTGTAGGTAGTCATGCATGTACCCGAACATACATTGAACCAGAAATGTTCATGAATCCTCATTAATTGTGTTCCCACATGTGGATGTACCTACAAAAGATATAAACAAATTAGATTCAAGGTACATTCAGCTTAAATTAAATAATATCAAGACATATTTAACAAATTAAAATAAAGACATAAATAAAATATAATTAATAATAAATTCGGCTAGCTCAATGATAGTCAAAATTCTTGATGAGCTGAATTGAGCTAGAAAATTCAGTTATGAGCTGTAGTAAAAATAATTAAAATAAAACTATCACTCAAATTATTCAAATAATAAAATTAACGAGCTGGAAAGAAGCTAAATTGAGCTCGATTGAGCTGACTTGAGCTCGAGTGAGCTGGAAACGAGCTAAACGGAGCTCAACGAAAAGAAATTGAACTATTTCAGCTTGCATGGATTTGCAAGCAATGCTTAGGGAGCTGGTCCAAAAGTGTGCCCGAGGCGTGGCCGTATCACTCGTCGTGTTTGCAAGCTGGACGTAGCTCAATCTTATTTTGTGGAGCTTCATTTAGCTCGTTTCCAGCTCCTTTCAAGCTCAATGAGCTCGAACTAGCTCAATTTCATTAAGACCTTATTATAGTAGCTGAAATAATTATTTGAGTCATTTAATTAGTTTATTACAGCTCAATTAATATTCATTATTTATTTGGTTTAAAATCTAGACAAATTTAATTATGCATGATAATTGAGTTATAATTATATGTTATTAATTTGTCTTAATTTCTACAGCTCATTAATGTGTTTTTTATGCATGTTTTAATGTGTCAATTTTATTACATGTTTTAATTATGTCCTAAGGTGGCCGAATTTAATGTGCATAATTTTTGTGTCATTTGCTGCCAAATTAATGTGTTTAAAAATGTATTTGATTTATTGAATAAATTTTGCTGTAGGTACATTCCATTTGGACGTCCTTGGTGCATGAATGAATTAAAAGAAGATACATGTAAGGGGACGGCACATGCATGTTTGGGGAATTAAATTTGGCTGCTGTTTGAAGTATCCTAGGTGACCATTCGGCCAAAGAAGCTATTGTTTCCTACTCCCAAGTTGACCATTCAGCCGACTTTTAATTCTTTTCACATTGCTGGATTCATCTTGGCTGTTCGGTTCTATATGTTCACATATTTGACTCTTCAAAACTGACTTTTCACACTTGTGTGGCTGTTCAACAACTATCTTTAATGTTCCTATCTTTTCAGCCAACAAGTGCCAATTTAAGGAGTAATTTAAGAGCAAGGCCGAACCTGGACAAGACCATTGATCTACCGATGCATTCATCTTTGCAAGGTGCATTTGCTTCATGCTTAAGCTGCCCATTTGAATGCCCATTCAGCCGAATCTTATGGAGGAATTAATTCTGGAATTTTCTTGATTTTTCTTAGCTTTTAAGTTTGTCTATTCGGCTAGCCTTTGAAGAACTATAAATATTTGTTTGTTCATTTGTAAAAGGGACTTTTGACATTTTAATTAGCGAATTGCTGCCAAATTTGTGAGGCATTTTCTCTCAAATTTCGTTCGAGACCCGTAAGACTTATCTAAGCTTTTAGTGGCGTCTTTCCGAGTCTTTTCCGAACTTATCACTCCTTAAACCCGAGTGTGGCGTTCACCTTTGATACCTTTGGTTCATACTTTCCTAAGTATCGGGTCAAGGTCCTTTTCAACCATTTCCAATTCATTTAGGTCCTATAAGTTTCGGGTCGACACTTTTCTTTAGTGTTGGTTCATTCTTGACCTCTTTGAACCATAACCAATTCGTACCAAATACCATACTATTTCATACCAATTCCATACCATTTCGTACCAATTCCCAAATACCAAAACGTACCAAAACCAAATACCATTTCTTAATTATCCTAAACCGAACTCGACCATTCTAGTCATACCATTTCAACTTAAACCAAATCCATATCCAACTTTGCACGGACTTACTTTACTTCTTGAAACTCAATTATATTCTATCTTCTTCTCGTCTATTCTACTTCTTCATTTACGATCGGGAACTATACGACTCGGGTTCAACTACTAAACCGAGGTCGCATCATTTGGTATCAGAGCTGGTAAAAACGAGAAGTACGAGCACTCGAAGTCAATTTGAAATAGGTACGTAAAAAAAAGTTCGAAAAAAAAAATTGAAAAGAAAAAAAAATTGCATATGGTTTAGGTGCGGACGAAAAGAACGTGAAATATCCGTAAAAAAAAAAGAGTCTGGAGACACTTCAATAGAAATTTTTCCAAAATCTCATTTTACACCCTTTTATATCCCCCGTAGTGAAATTTCACGCAATTAAAAAAAAATTTCGATAAAAAAAAAAGTGTTTCGAATTTGTAAGTTTGGCATTTTCTTCCATTCATCTTCCAAGCCACACTTAGCCTAAAGCCTTTCTTGTTTCTTTTAGCCTACCCGTAACCTAACATCAATCCCTTGTAAAGCCATTTGAAGCCAACCCACTGAACTAAGACTAAGTCACTACGAGTCGTTTACGAAATCACGAGAGGAAAGTGAGTGGTAAAAGGCACGAGAGGTACATCAAGTTAAAAGCCGAAATTGAGTGAAACACGAGTGGAGTGTTTAATTCTTTCTGTGAGAGATTTTGTGAGGATTGTGCTGTGAGGTTTTTATTTACATGTCTCAAAGTCCTGAACGAAATATGGCGGAAGGAGGTGGAAGGCAACCAATCCGAAACATTGCGCCTGGAGGAGGTGGAGTGCCGGATTTGGCTCAACAAGCCTTGTTACGAGAAATCCAACGCATGATCCGAGGTGATCTAGAATCTATTAACGAACGGTTGGATCGAGTTGAATTGGGAAATCAACGAGAGCGTACACCCCAAGGGCCGCAAAGAGGGCGAGACCAATTGGAAATCAATCAAGACGACCTATATGATCCGAATGAAGTCGAAAGTGATCAAGGATCAAGCATAAGTGAAGGACGAAGAGGTCAAAGGAACCGAGGTAATCGGAATCAAAGACGTATGGATGACGACTTAAGGAACATTAAACTATCCATTCCATCCTTTCAAGGAAGGTCTAATCCGGAAGCTTACTTAGAGTGGGAAAAGAAGATTGAATTGGTCTTCGATTGTCACAACTATTCCGAGATCAAAAAGGTGAAGTTGGCGGCCATAGAATTCTCCGATTATGCTATGATTTGGTGGGATCAACTCACTACGAGCCGAAGAAGGAATGGGGAACGACCAATATCCACTTGGGCCGAGATGAAGGCCGTGATGCGACGACGTTTCATTCCCTCCTACTATCATCGGGAACTCTATCAAAAGCTTCAAAATCTCACTCAAGGTTCAAAGAGTGTTGAGGATTACTTCAAGGAGATGGAAGTGGCCATGATTCGAGCGGATGTGGAGGAAGATCGAGAGGCAACTATGGCTCGTTTCTTAGCCGGACTTAACTGTGAAATTGCCAACATAGTTGAGTTGCAACACTACATAGAGATCGTCGATATGGTTCACATGGCGATCAAGGTCGAAAAGCAACTCAAAATGAAAGGAGCCGTACGTGGTTATTCCTCTTCGAATGCATCTAAGTGGAACCAAGGGGCAAGTAAGAATGTTTCAACAAATCAATCAAAAGAAACTGTGGTGCCCATGAAGTCCAACAAGTCTGTGGCCGAATCTAGCAAAGGTAAGGCCATTGAAAATACTCAATCCCGAACACGTGATATTAAGTGTTTTAAGTGCCAAGGGAGAGGGCACATCGCAAGCCAATGCCCAAATCGTAACACAATGATCATGCTTCCCAATGGTGAGATTGAATCGGAGGATGAAGTAGACAAAAACGAAGAAGAAGTTCAACATCCATCCGAAAATGAAGATGAAGTAGAATTTGCTGTTGAAGGTGAAATGCTCGTTGTAAAAAGAAGTCTTAGTGTGCAAAGCTCTATGGGTGAACCACAACGCGAGAATTTGTTTCATACCCAATGTTATGTTCATGGAAAGGTTTGTAGCGTTGTAATCGATGGCGGGAGTTGGACAAATGTTGCAAGCACACTTATGATCGAGAAGTTGTCCTTACCGACCCTTAAGCACCCGAGTCCCTACAAGTTACAATGGCTCAATGAAGGGGTCGAACTTAAGGTAACCAAACAAGCCTTGATTCCCTTTTCAATTGGAAAGTACCAAGACGAGATTTTGTGCGACGTTGTGCCCATGCATGCAGGCCATTTACTGCTTGGGAGGCCGTGGCAATTTGATCGGCGAGTCAAGCACGATGGGTTTTCTAACCAATATTCGTTCAAGCACAAGGGCAAAAATATCACTTTGGCCCCATTGTCTCCACAACAAGTGATGGAAGATCAACAACGATTAAAGCAATCTTTGGAAGATTTGAATGAACAAAAAAAGAAATTGAGAGAGAGTGAAAAAGAAAAGAAAAATGATTCAAAAGAAAAGAATCTAGATTGTGAGAAAAACAAGATCAAAGAAAAAGAAAGTGAAAGAAATTTGAGTGAGAGAAAGAAAAATGTTTTGATTAATCGTTGTCTTCCTGTCTCTTCATTTTTTTAGGTTAAACCAAGCAAGGAATTACGATTACATTATATTCCTGAGAAGAGAAGGTTCATATTGCGAGAGAATGGTAAAACTGATCTTCAAATCCATAATCTCAAGGATAGACAAGGTTTGGTTTCTGAAGAACTAAAAACATCTCTATTTTGTTCAAAAGGTGATGACATTCGTGAATATGACAAGTTTGATGAAGAAGTGGAAGATTATTGGCCAGTACTAAGTTTAAATTTGCAAAACTTGATCCGACTAAGTGATCTTGTTTCTTTTGGCCGATTAATATTTTTCCCACATATTTGCTTAAATGACTTTTTGTTGACATGTGGTTATTCGTTAAATTCCCTTTGTCCATTGGATGGGATTTTCCTTGGTGAAGGATTGACAAATCGATTTAATTGTTTGATTCATGAGTCTTCAAATCCACTTGATAAAGTGCGTTGTGGGATATGTGTTTATTCGAATGACCTGTTCATATTGGTAGAATTATTTCCCATGTCTAGATCCTTGATGAATTTGGAAAATCAATGTGGAAAGGTAAGGCTTATCTATATTTTTGAATTCGGCAATAGTTCCTTTGCTCTAATTATGATTGAAAATTTGGAAAGAGTTCGCAAGTTTGTAGTTCATTGTGTCATTCATAATTTTCTTTATTGTGTAGGTGACACTTTGAAGTGGCTTTGCCCTAAAGAGGGAGGGCAAGTAACTAATCGGTGTTGTTTTCAATCTACTCATGAATTTCAGGTTGCTGGGCACAAGTTTGTCAAATTCAACCACCAAGGGGTCTTTGTTAATAGAAGTTTCTTCGCGAGCAAGTGGCCCGATTTGGGGACAAATCGCTTTAAAGAGGGAGGGGATGATACGACCCGCCCCCGGGAACGGCTATTGTTTCAGCCTACAAGCGAGGCTCGTCGTGTTTGCAAGCTGGACGTAGCTCAATCTTATTTTGTGGAGCTTCATTTAGCTCGTTTCCAGCTCCTTTCAAGCTCAATGAGCTCGAACTAGCTCAATTTCATTAAGACCTTATTATAGTAGCTGAAATAATTATTTGAGTCATTTAATTAGTTTATTACAGCTCAATTAATATTCATTATTTATTTGGTTTAAAATCTAGACAAATTTAATTATGCATGATAATTGAGTTATAATTATATGTTATTAATTTGTCTTAATTTCTACAGCTCATTAATGTGTTTTTTATGCATGTTTTAATGTGTCAATTTTATTACATGTTTTAATTATGTCCTAAGGTGGCCGAATTTAATGTGCATAATTTTTGTGTCATTTGCTGCCAAATTAATGTGTTTAAAAATGTATTTGATTTATTGAATAAATTTTGCTGTAGGTACATTCCATTTGGACGTCCTTGGTGCATGAATGAATTAAAAGAAGATACATGTAAGGGGACGGCACATGCATGTTTGGGGAATTAAATTTGGCTGCTGTTTGAAGTATCCTAGGTGACCATTCGGCCAAAGAAGCTATTGTTTCCTACTCCCAAGTTGACCATTCAGCTGACTTTTAATTCTTTTCACATTGCTGGATTCATCTTGGCTGTTCGGTTCTATATGTTCACATATTTGACTCTTCAAAACTGACTTTTCACACTTGTGTGGCTGTTCAACAACTATCTTTAATGTTCCTATCTTTTCAGCCAACAAGTGCCAATTTAAGGAGTAATTTAAGAGCAAGGCCGAACCTGGACAAGACCATTGATCTACCGATGCATTCATCTTTGCAAGGTGCATTTGCTTCATGCTTAAGCTGCCCATTTGAATGCCCATTCAGCCGAATCTTATGGAGGAATTAATTCTGGAATTTTCTTGATTTTTCTTAGCTTTTAAGTTTGTCTATTCGGCTAGCCTTTGAAGAACTATAAATATTTGTTTGTTCATTTGTAAAAGGGACTTTTGACATTTTAATTAGCGAATTGCTGCCAAATTTGTGAGGCATTTTCTCTCAAATTTCGTTCGAGACCCGTAAGACTTATCTAAGCTTTTAGTGGCGTCTTTCCGAGTTTTTTCCGAACTTATCACTCCTTAAACCCGAGTGTGGCGTTCACCTTTGATACCTTTGGTTCATACTTTCCTAAGTATCGGGTCAAGGTCCTTTTCAACCATTTCCAATTCATTTAGGTCCTATAAGTTTCGGGTCGACACTTTTCTTTAGTGTTGGTTCATTCTTGACCTCTTTGAACCATAACCAATTCGTACCAAATACCATACTATTTCATACCAATTCCATACCATTTCGTACCAATTCCCAAATACCAAAACGTACCAAAACCAAATACCATTTCTTAATTATCCTAAACCGAACTCGACCATTCTAGTCATACCATTTCAACTTAAACCAAATCCATATCCAACTTTGCACGGACTTACTTTACTTCTTGAAACTCAATTATATTCTATCTTCTTCTCGTCTATTCTACTTCTTCGTTTACGATCGGGAATTATACGACTCGGGTTCAACTACTAAACCGAGGTCGTATCATATGAGCAACATGCTAACAAAGGTCGTAAGCGAGTTGTGTTCGAACCGGGAGATTGGGTTTGGTTGCATATGCGCAAGGAGAGATTTCCTATGCAAAGGCGATCCAAACTTCTTCCGAGAGGGGATGGACCGTTTCAAGTCCTTGAGCGAATTAACGATAACTCCTATAAATTGGACTTGCCTGGTGAATATAATGTTAGCGCGACTTTTAACGTTTCTGATTTGTCTCTGTTTGATGCAGATTCTGATTTGAGGGCAAATCGTTCTGAAGAGGAGGGGAATGATGTGAGCTTGCCTACGAACCAAATGGAGAACGAACAAGAAGCCATTAAGCTGCCCATTGGTCCAATAACGCGAGCTAGAGCTAGACGATTCAAAGATGCTATTTTAGCAATGGTGGAACGGGTTGAGGAAAATGATAGCAAGGAGTTTAAAAACGAGCTGAACATATTCAACTTCTTTGAAGCTGAATTTCGTTCTAGCTAATTAATTTGCTGCTGGAATTTTAGACCATTTAAATAAGTTTCATTACAGCTTTTAAATATGTCTTAATTTATTACAAGTGTTTAATATGTTGATTTGGTTGAATTAAAGGTGTCTAGATGTCATTTAATTTGTTTGAATATATTACATGAATTAACTATGTTCAGCCGAATTAATGTGTCTTGTTTAGTACATATTTAATTCGGCTTAATGTTAATTAGTATGTTCATATTATGTTTTAAATTAATTCAGCTGAATTGAGTTAAATTAATGAGGTTCATTTGTTTTATTTAGGTTCAGCCGAATATGGAAGATGCATGGGAAAGGTTGGCCGAATGTGGTGTGCAAGATGCATGCATGTTGGATTCAATGCACCTAATGATACATGCATGAACTACATTAAAAATGGTGTGCTGATTATTGAAGTTCTCTAAGTGACCATTCGGTTAAAGAGATAGTTTTTCAAGCTGCCATTATTTCCTTCACATTGCTGGATACATTTTGGCCATTCGGTTCTTGGTGTTCACATTTTAAGGCTCTTCAAAACCGTCCATTCACACCTAATGTGGCTGTTCAAGTGCCCTCTTTATTATTGATAATTTTTTAGCAAGAGTTGCCTATTGAATGATCATTTAAGCTCATCAGCTGAATGTAGTTGCTACATGCATTCCCAAGATTCATTTGCTTAATATGGAAGCTTCATGTATGGTCACCATTCAGCCGAACCTACATTGGCCATTTTTGTTCAATGTTTGCTTCGAAACTAAGTCTAGAATATGTCCATTCGGCTACTAGGCATTAGGCTATAAATAGTTACTCATTTTCTTGTAAAAGGACTTTTTGACAAATTTCTGAATGAAAACTCTCTTTATTCTTCAAAGCTCTAATTGACTTATCTTCAACAAGTGGCGTCAATCTGACTTTGTTTCGAACTTATCACCATTGGTGTGGCGTTCTTCATACCGTAGGTTCCTATTTTGCTAAATAGAGGGTCTCGGTTTTATCCCAAATCCTTTCTTTCTTTGAAACCTTAAGCCCCGGGTCCTTATTTGCTAATAAGGGTTCGACTTGTTTTCATTGAAATATCCAGCAAACAACACTCCATCAAACTCCCTTGTTTCCTAAAGCCATTTAATTTTAAACACCAAGACTTGAATTTATTTCAAGGCCGACACTACCTAATTTTGATCGGGAAATATTACGACTCGTTATTTCATACGAAACGAGCTCGTATCACTTTGACCTCGTTATTGGGCCTTGTGGTAATTTGAGCCCATCACGTTCTTGAGCTTGGGTTGGGCCTTTGTGACTCGTATCATTCCCCCTTCCTCAAAAAGATTCATCCTCAAATCTAAAAAGTCAAATGGGGACAAGTCAACCACATTAAAAGTAGAACTTACATTGTACTCACCAGGTAGATCAATTTTATAGGCATTGTCGTTGATCCGCTCGAGTACTTGGAACGGCCCATCGCCCCTTGGGTCCAACTTGGTCTTTGTTTTTGTAGGAAATCGTTCTTTCCTCATATGGACCCAAACCCAATCTCCGGGTTCAAAGACAACTCGTTTGTGCCTCTTGTTTGCTTTG